>NC_133619.1:390367157-390670282 GCF_048593235.1 Sminthopsis crassicaudata | reverse complement strand
TGATTTCACTATTTTTCTATTTTATGGAAGAGTCACAAAATAGAAAAACTTGAATTTACTTTGAAAGGTTTTATATTTACAAATGGGGAAACTACTTGTTGCAGTGGATAGAGCACTGGGCTTGGAATCAGGAAGACCTGAATTAAAATTCAGTCTCAGAAACTTATTGGGCACCTACTTAGTGAGCACTTAGTCATTTAATCCTACCTCAGTTTTGTCTTCTATAAAATGAGCTAGAGGAGGAAATAGTAAACTGCTCCCATGACTTTGCCAAGAAAATTCCAAATGGGTTCCCAAAGAGTCAGATATGACTTAAAGGACAGAAGCAACAACAATAAAAAAAATGTCATAGTCACATCTGAGGCTGATCTAACTTATAATAACAATGGCAAAATTCTATACATGGACTGAGGAGTAGAGAAAAGGACTAGATCTTTGATTTTATTGACATGGTAAATTCTGTCTACCAATTCCGTTTAGCCTGTTCTTTGTCATTTATAGTATTGGAATTACCTAGAGCAAATGGTGAGAAGTGAAATAATTTCTCCAGGGCCATAGACACTGTGTGTCAGAGGCATGATTTCTGGGTTTTTCACCCTGGATTAAATAATCCTTATTATCTTAGACTTATTTATGGCAACATAATTAGTAGAGCTTCAGGAATTGTTTGCTCTGTAACGTAATTGTTGTTAGGAGCTTGTTGTGCTGGTTCCCCTTCTCCCATAGGCTAATTTTTGGGAGAGACTTTGATGTTAGAGATGGGCCTAGACCTGCCATATTTCATCTCTACCATGGCTCTTTTAGACTTTGAAAGTCTATGTCAACAGCCTTCTCACCATGGGACTAAAACTTTACTAAAACAATGCCCTTCTTCCATTGGTGAGTTTCTTCCAGGGATGCCATTTTGAGGACAGTTATATTTTATTTCCCTCCAGCATCTGCTTCTGATTCTCTAGGATTTTGCCATCATGATTCAATCTGACTATTTTCTCCTATACCCCTTTATTGCTATTTCTTATGTTGTCTTCAAAATATAAGCACTTTGGGGCAGGGGTGTTGACACAGAGTAAGCACTTAATGCTTGTTGCTTTGCTTGTTTTCTTGGCTCCAAGACTAGATTTCTAACCATTATACAACATTTCTTTTCTAGGTGAGATGAAAGTTACATTTAATCAATTGATCTGTCACTGTTCAAACATATCTCAAGTTTCCTACTTTCTACCTTTGTATGATAAACTTTAAAAATGTAATAAAGAGTTGAAGGAAAAAATATAATTCAGCATCTAGTTTATATTTATTCTACTTGCTAAGAAATCCAGAAGTAATATCACATTTGCATTTTTATCACTATCACTGATTACTTTAAGGAATATTGTGAAATTATGCCATCACTTTTTAAAATCAAACTTTACATATGAAGTAAGTGCCGTTTTATGTACTTCTGGAGCATCCTGCTTTCTACAGGTTTGGGGGAAAGCTTTTGTTTTTCACTGTGGGTTTGTTCTACTGATTTAGATTCATAATGAAGAAGGTTAATCTTGCGTGCTTATCAGAGTTCTTTTAAAGTCTGTTATCAGTGTGGTCAACACTTTGGTTACTAGATTGAAGATATGTTGTTAGCAACAGTAATACACATAATGACCACAGTAAGGTAAAGGAAATTAAAATAAAAGACATCAAAATTCAGATTGATTTAATGATTTATCTTGATTTTAGAGGAATGAAGATGAAAGGTATAATAAATATTATAAGGAATCATTGGAGGAAGGAAAGCACCTAGTGGTGGTCAGGTAACAGAGAGAACAATTCTTGAAACTTTATTAGTTATGTTACCATAGATAAGTTCACTTGACAATGTAAGCCTTAGTTTCCTCATCTGTAAAATGGAGCAAGTGTTATATATAGAATCTATCTTATAAGGTTGTTGTAAGCCTCTAATTCAGTAACATGAAAAATCCTTTGCCAACTTAAAAATATTAGATAAATACCACATTAGGGCTGTTATAGTTGTTCAAAAATTAGTGATAGGTATTAGAAAAATTCATGAAAATATGAATTCTGTGGAAGTCTTTCCATTGTGAGGTTGCCAAATATGTCATATAACCCAAGATATTCTATTGTTTGATAGCATCTTGGGTAAGTATCTGGGAACTCTTAAAAAATCCTCGGTATTGATTCATTTCAAATGGAGGTTCTAAAAAAGTTGCCTGCTTCAAATCAAATCACCCTCACCTGGAAAATACATTTCACAAGTTAAAAACTCTTGGGATCAAAGCAATACTACTAGCAACATTCTCTTTGAATGTATAAGACAAAGAGATCTATGGTAAATAGGGCCTGTGCATTTCTCCTCCACTTTACTCCAAATGGGCCTCAGCAGGTAGAAGAACAGGTGTTTCACTGATGGTCTCACCCAAGACTCCTGATGCTCAGTGGACAATTGCACATAATATCTTTATTTGTATTTCCCCCCCTTAGCAATCTACTTCCCAGCAGGAAATTTACTGAGCTGCCAATTTGTGATCATCTAATTGACTCAGAAAGAATCTGAATGAGTTTCTAAATATCCAACCGAAATCAATTGTGACTTTCTTCATTTTAGGCCTCAGGCAGATTGAAATTGAGACAATAAATGAGAGCACCTCATTCCAAAAGCATGAGCATTGGCAGTTTTGCAGCAGGATGTGTGCCTGTGTCAGCATCTGTGTCGGTGTCTGTGTGCACGTGCAGCACACACACACACATACACACACACACTCCTGTTACAATTGAGAAAGAAGAATTGACTTTGTGTCTCTCTCTAGTCATAGTGATGATAGAGTTTGAAGCCTCCTTAGGCATCATGAAGCTCAAATCTCTCATTTTCTTTTATTCTATATTTTTTAAAAAGGTTTTTAAAAAATAACCTTCACAAACATCAACAATATACACAAGTCAGCATACAAAGAAAATAGAACAACACCTTCTTTTTATATATGGTGAAACTGAAGTAAAGAAAGGGTGAGGGACTTGCCTGTGTAGGTGGTCACAGGTACAGCTGAGCTTTGATTTCAGCTCTTGTGATTCCAGATTCAGTTGTCTTTCTAATGCTTTGAGCTGTCTAGTGGTCTGTGGAGATTTAGGCTTGCTACTAAGGATGTTGCAAAAAAAATCTTGAAGACTACATTTGTGGGAGCTATAAGTTGCAATCATATATGGAGAATATTTAGATTCAATAGTGAGTCTCTTTGAAGTCTTTCTCTACACTATTTTTGCTATTTTATTAATGAAATGATTCATTCTATGGTTCATTTCTTTTTCTAAGTTTTATATGCAAATGCTTTAATTAAGGTGCAATTTATGTGAAATAAAAGCCATTGAATTTCTTCCTTTTTCTGTCTTTTCCCCTGTTTTTGCTTTTTTCCTTCCTTCCTTCCTTCCTTCCTTCCTTCCTTCCTTCCTTCCTTCCTTCCTTCCTTCCTTCCTTCCTTCCTTCCTTCCTTCCTTCCTTCCTTCCTTCCTTCCTTCCTTCCTTCCTTCCTTCCTTCCTTCCTTCCTTCCTTCCTTCCTTCCTTCCTTCCTTCCTTCCTTCCTTCCTTCCTTCCTTCCTTCCTTCCTTCCTTCCTTCCTTCCTTCCTTCCTTCCTTCCTTCCTTCCTTCCTTCCTTCCTTCCTTCCTTCCTTCCTTCCTTCCATATAATCTCAGTCCTCTCTCCCATTCTACCCTCCTAGAGAATCAGAATGGGAGTGATTTGAACATTCTTAGGGTATAGTGGAGGCAATTGTGGGTCAGTGTGAGCTGATTCCTCCTACAGACTATGATCTTTTTAAAAAAAATTATTTTTAGATGCAATTATGCTGAACAATATTTAAAAGTGTGAACAGATGCATGTAGCTGAAGCCCCACACAGATTCTGACCATAGATATGATCCTTTACTTTTTGTCATTTGAAGTTGTGTTTAGAAGGGGAAGGGAGTTGGTAGGAACTGGAAATCTGAATAGCTGTATGAACACAATGACAGATGGCAGGATCCCAGTTGGAACGTGTGGCCAGCACACTGACTGGTATTTGTTTTCACTCTCGGGCAGACAGCAGACATGCTGTGTCTCTAGAGCAGCTGTGAAGAATATTTACTTCCAGAACTTTCTAGGACTAGGGGGCAGTTCATTGTGGGGGCTACCTAGAGGAGGAGGTGCCCCTGAGTAAAAGGAAGACAGCCTTTTCATTCCATTCAGAACAAAAAAATTAAGGCCCCAGTGAAGTAATAAAATCATTTTACTCTCAAGAAGAAACCAGGATGAAGTGATACAACAACAAATCATGGTTCATTATGAAATGTAAGAAATGATAAAAATGAGAAATTCAGAGAAACATGCAATGGCATGTATGAACTAATGTAAAATATCAATAGAAGACCAGAATAACAATATGTTTACAGACTGCAATAATGTGAATGAAGACAACTTTAAAAGGCACATCAAATAAAAGAGCCAACATTGGTTCTCTGGGATAATCCATGAAACATACTTCTCACATGCTTCTCTTTTTCTTAATATCATGGGAATAAATTGATAAATGGTAAAAGGTTATGAGCAGGCATTTTTCAGATGAATTCAAAACTATAGTCATATGAGAAACAAACTCAAAACCTTTATTTATTAGGAAAATGAAAATTAAAATAACTCTGTGGTATCACCTCAAACTATTGGTTAATATGAAAGAAAAAGGAAAATGATTAAGTTTTGGAGGAGATGTGAGAAAATTGGGATACTAATGAATTGTTAGTAGAGTTGTGAGCTGTAAACCATTCTGGAAAGAATTTGGAATTATTCTCAAAGAACTATCAAACTATGCACATACCTTTTGATCCAGAAACACCAGTACATGTCTGTATCCTAAAGAGATTTTTTTTAAAAAAGGGAAAAGTACCTATTTGTTCAAAAATATTTATAGCATTTCTTTTTTATGTGGGAAAAATAATTGGAAATTTAATGGATGCTCCTCAACTGGGTTCACTTAAACAATTTGTAGTATATGATAATAATGGAAGACGGTTGTGATAGAAGAAATGACAAATAGGCTGATTTTAGCAAAATCTGGAAAGATTTATATGAACTCAGGCAAAATGAAGTGAGAATACCAGTAAAACATTGTACATTAACAGTAATATTGTATAATGATCAACTGTGAATGACTTAATTTTTCTCAGTAATACAATGATCCAAAAAATTTCCAAATAACTAATGATGGAAAATGCCTTCTACATCCAAAGAAAGAATTGATGGAGTCTGAATATAGATCAAATAATATTGTTTTTCATTTAATTTTTTTTCATTTTTTCTGTCCTTTTCTTTCTCATAACATAACATATAGAAATGTATATTAGATTATTGTATATGTAATATATACCTATATCAAATTCTTGGGGGAGGAAACTTGGAAAATTGAATGTTAAAATTTGTCTTTACAATTGGGAAATTGGGAAAAAAGTGAAATATTTTAAAATAGTGGAAAGAGAATGTGTGATCATGAAAGTAGATTTTTTTCTGATAAGCAACTGGTTTTGCTTAACTGTTTTTCTTTGTTGGAGGAAAATATAAAATGAGTGGTTTTTGTTTACAGGAAACAGTTTGCTTTAAATACAGTCTATCAGAAGGATTTGGTAGTTTTGGAAGTGAACAAGCATTCTATCAAGCACATACTCTGTATGAGGCACTGTGCTAAGCACTTTACAAATATTTTGATGCTTACAGCAACCTTGTGAGGTAAGTGCTATTATTATCTCCATTTTACAATAGGAAAAAAAAAACAAACAAACAAACTGAGAATGACAGACCAAATGACTTACCCAGGGTGACACAGCTAGATTTGAATACAAGTGTTCTTGACTTCAGGCCCAAAATTCTAGTTTCTGCTTCACATAAGAACAGAATAAATAAGATTTACAGTGCCTTTCTAATCTTGAATCTAAAATTCACTCATTTACTATATTACATTAGAAGGCAAGGAAAACATAAGCATTTTATATTTATTTGAAAGATAGTTTTTATTTGAATTAGTCAACAAATATTTTGTGAACTATTGGTTTAAGGGAGAATGAAACAATTTGAGTGATTATAGTACCTTTTAAGTTACTTCAGACTCCAACAAGGCAGGAAGGTAATGAATATGCTTGTTAAAAAAAGTAAAGAGCCGGACAACTGACTCAGGGGTGGAGCCTGGTAAAGCTATAAGGAGAAGATTTTTTATCTTCTAAAATAATGGATAATTTTTCTGAATAATCATAGAGTAGGGCACTGTTCTTCAGCTTACTCTCTCCAAATCTTCTGAATTTATCAAATGCTATGTAGAAAACAAAAAAAAAATTAGTTATTTCAGAGAGAAGAAAGGAGAAAAACAACCCCAAATAAAACAACAAAATAAGGAGGCCGGCAGGGCAGCCAGAAATGGTTCCAATCTACTTTTCTAGACAGATTTCACATGATTCTGCTTCATTCTTTCTTTATTCAGTTGAATTGGTTTATTTGTTTTCTCATACCCACTGAGTCATTCCATCATCAAAATCCATGCATTTGTTCATGCTACCAAGACTAAAATGTTCTCCCTCTTCTACTTTTTGGAATTCCAAGCTCCTCAGTGGTAAGCAGAAGTATTGTTTCCTACAAATATTCCTTTTTAATTCCCCTAGTTTTTGGTGTTTTTGCTCTGTTACTTTATATTTATTTTGCATAAGGTACAAAGTGATGTCCTGCATAAAAGATAGGAAGAACTGGATTTAAGTCCAACTACAGATGTGGTGTGATTCCAAGCTAGTCACTTTCTCAGTGATTTAGGTTGTGCAAATTATGAGATTCAGAAGAAGTGGGAGCTCACTTTGATAGACAAAATCTTCTCATTTAGGAATTCCCAAAAACATTGAAATCATAGACCCAATCTCTATCATCAGTGATGTAGACACTATATGAAATCAGGAAGACCTGTGTTTGAATCCTGCCTCAGACATAATTGCTTTGTGAACCTGGACAAATTATTTCACTTCTTTCTGTCTTATTTTTCTCATCAGTAAAAAAGGAGATCTTAATAGTCCCTGCTTCCCTGTTTGGAGGATCAAATGAAATTTGTAAAATGCTTAGCAAATTCTTGTCACATAGAAGACATTTCAAAATGCTTGTTCCTTCTTCTTTCCTCCCTCTCTCTCTATTCCATTTTAAAATTTCTTATTCCTTCCTTCCTTTCCTTCCTTCCTTTCCTTCCTTCCTTTCCTTCCTTCCTTCCCTTCCTTCCTTCCTTCCTTCCTTCCTTCCTTCCTTCCTTCCTTCCTTCCTTCCTTCCTTCCTTCCTTCCTTCCTTCCTTCCTTCCTTCCTTCCTTTGTATCTTCAGTGCCTGACATATAGGGGGACCTTAATATATGTTTGTTGAATTAAATAGGATCAAATTATCCCTCTCTGTTCACATTTCTATATCCTCACCTCTACCCATCATGTTCTGCTTCTATACTATTAACAATCAATTCTAATTGTATTTGATGGAGTAGTGTAATAGCATAGAGGATGCTATTTAATATCTTTGGGCCTTCATTTCCTCATCTGTAAAATTAGTTCTGAAGTCTGTGGTGCTGTGATTCTCTGAGAGAAAGCTGGGGCTCCTTTTATTGGCCATCAGCTACCTTAATACTAGCCCTCAACAATAAGGGAATAAGGGAAAATACTAAAAATAAGCAGAATGCATTGTGGGGGTTTAGTCATAGTAACTGTTAATAGCATCATCCTAGTCAATGAATGATTCAGATCACAGTCTACTTATATCATAATCAATGACACTTAAATAAAACTATGAAGTCATACTGAACAGTTCAATGGACTCAGAATGGAAGACCAGGTTTTGAATTCTACTTCAGATGTGTGCTCAGGGAAGTCATTTAACTTTTTAAGTCTTAATTTTTTTCATTTCTAAAAAGAAGGTAATAATTTTACTGCTTTCACAATGTCATCATGAGAATCAACTGAAATAAAGCTCTATATAAACGAGAACTGTTGATTTCATTCAGTGATACTCAGCTCACATTATTATAACCAAAGGAGTTTTCTATGTCCAAATGTTGAAAAATAAAATTTTCCTAAGTTAAAATGTATTTTTAAATTTAGAGATAGAAGAAAATTAGCCTTTTGAGTAATAGATGAAATAGTAATAGAATGGAAAGAACACTGACTCCGAGATTAAAACTTATCTCTCATGATTTAATAATCATGTACTTATGTGATTTTGGGCAAGTTACTCAATTCTCCTTGCTTCAGTTTCTGATTTTGTCCACCAGATTTGGAGTCAAGGGGCCTGAGCTTGAATCTTGTCTCTGTATCTTTATTACCTATGTGATCTCAAGTCACATAGTCCCTTTGTTCCTCCATATCACAGTGTCCTCATCTTTAAAAAAGAAGGGATTAAGCCAGATAGTATCTTATATGTTTATACGTCTTTATTATATTATTATTACATATTATATGATTATATGTCTCTACCTTGACTTATAGTCCCACAATGCCCCCTATTTTGATTGTATTCCCTCTTTTGGGTCAAAGGACTGTTATTTCCTTACTTTTGCATCCAAAGGTTCTCATAGAGAAGCCACTATGATACTTAAGTATCTAGTAAGTATTTAGTATGGATAGTTTTAAATCCAGTAAGTAGTAGAGCAGAAGTTGATCTTCGATGCTCAATCTATTGCTCTTCATATGTAGTATATTGTATTACCTCAAAGACTGTATCTCAGTCTTCTTTGGGTCCCCTATCTAGTTAACATAGTGCTTCCCTAATACTACTCTGGAATAATAGTAATCATGTTTGCATAATATTTTTATTTATTTATTTACATACCTTTCTTTGGATTTTTTCAACAGATTTGTGAAGGTAGCTTTGGTACTATTGGTTCAGTGTTTTCACAAATAGGGAAATAAAAATTCAGAAATTTTGGGTGACTTGTTTAAAGTCACCCAATTAATAAATGTTAGAGTCAATATGAGAAATACATTTTTCTAGCTCCTATTCTTATGGTCTGCAATTAAAAATCACTATCTGTAATGGGCTAACATCAGGAAAGCATAAATGGTCAAGATAGATTATAGTGTGTTAGCCAAAGAAGGTTTATGAGTTAAAAAGAGGATATGTAATTTTACCAAGATGGGCACTTAACATATACTAATGGATGTAGTTGACTCTAGTCACATATTCACATAGAACAAGAGTGATTTTAGAAGGACAAAATTGATTTTAGTTTCCACCTTTTCTGATAACTTTAGGTATCACCCTTGGCAACTCATCTAATTTCTGTTTTCCTCCTGTCTCTTTCCCTCCAGGATAATTAATTGCAAGGGGATAATGGGGAGAATTGTGAAGTTAAAATAATGCCTTTGTTTTAAGCCTCCTGACCAATAGATAAAGATTATAGAGGGACAACAGAATCATTTTGCTTTAATAGAAGACAATGGAACTAATGCAAAAGGCAGCTCTTTAACTTTTGAATTTTACCACAGAAACAGATATTGGAAGGGAAGGGAGTTTTCACAAAGAGGTCATTGGTAGCTATAGAGATTGTCCTCAGAGTGTGTAAAAATTGCTAGAAAGAAGCAGGACTTGTTAGAGGTTTTTGAGAGTCTGTAAGTACTTTGAAGAGGCCATTGAAAATCTGGGGAAAGATGAGGATGCTCCAATTAATTGAAGTGGTTTGAATAAGCTTTTGAATCAACATTTCCATTCCAAAGCATTGGTCTGCTGAATCTCCTTTTCTCTCTTCTCTTTCCATCTTTCCTACTCTTCCCCTAGAACCAACTACATATTGCCAACCAAGGCAAAGCTCGGTACTTGATAAGGTTTGTCTTTGTTAAAAACTTCCTTCCTTTTCCATGAATATGATGGTCTCTGATGATAATATATGTTGCATTATCCCTGGAAAGCTCATGTTCCAAACTCCCTTTTTCTTCCACCCTCCCCTCCCAACACCATTCTTCATTCAAACTCAGTTCTCAGGAAACTGATAAATAATGGTTATTATTACTTATTTTTCCCAGGAAGAACATTGACATTTTCCTAAAGACTTAGAATCTTGGAAGTGAAGGTGATTTTAGAGGTAATCTAATTGAAACTGCTGATTTTACTGATGAAAAAATAAATCAGAGCCAGAGAAATAGCAAGATTCACTTAAGGTCATTTAAGTCATTAATCGTGGGGACCACATTAAAACTAGATATCCCTATTGTAAGTTTGATCATCTTTCCATTGTCAAACTGCCTCTTTTGGTAGTAGTTTTCTGGAGACAATGAAGTAATTATAATAAGATTTTTCAAGATGTAGCTCATGGACCAGTAGTTGGATCTTAGACACTCCTCAAATCACACTACATAGGCTACAATATGGTTTCCTGAAAGGTAAATGGTTTTGTGGTGAAGACTTGAGACTGAATCTTGTCCATTTAGCTTACTATTTGTATGGCAATAGGCAGCTCACTTTAAAATAGCTCCAGGCTTCAGTTTTTGTTTTTGTTTTTTTAATCTGTAAACTGGGGTTTGGACCACATGACCTCCAAAGTCCCTTTCAGATATAAATCTCTGATCCTAATTTTTTTTCTACAAGTAGGCAGATTTTTTTTGTAAATACTTTGTTTGTTTGTTTGTTTGATTGTTTTTTTGCTGAGGAGATTGAAGTGTCTTGCCCAGGGTCACTCAGCCAGGAAGTGTAAAGTGTCTAAGGTCAGATTTTAACTCAGGTCCTCTTGACTTCAGGGCTGGTGCTCTATTCACTATACCAACTAGCTATCCCTGTAAATACTTTATGAATGAACATGTGCTTTTCTGACTTTTCCTGCAACAGTAAGAAAAAAAAAATCTTTCTTCTTTTTTTAAGTTGAATGACTATCCAACATTCTCTTCTCCCTAAGGCTGTTTCTATAAAGCCTCTAATGGCCATAGCTTTTGGAAACTATCTAAATGCAAAACAAAATGGATTGAGGAAGGGGATGAAAGAATAAACAAGTTCCTTTTTTTTTTTTTTTTTCCCTTTCTAAAACATTTGTCAGTTCTCATTTTCCTGCATTCTAAATAGAATGGGCTAACTAAAAGTAATCAAATTGGGACTATTTATTAAATCGAATGGAAGGAATTTAAAAATGAGTAGAGCATTCTATTCTCTCTGCCTATCGATATAGGTTTGATTGGGCTACATACTCCAGTGATTCAGTTCATAGATGTCACAAAGGAAAATTTCTAAAGAGTTTCACAGAAACTGTTTTGATTCCTTTCCTTCCTTCCTTCCTTTCTTCCTTCCTTCCTTCCTTCTCTCTCTTCCTTTCTTCCCTCCTTTCTTCCTTCCTACCTTTCCTTCTCTCCCTTCCTTCCTTCCCTCCTTTCTTCCTTCCCCTCTTTTTTCTTTTTGTCAACAAAGTGAGTTCTTTTCAGCAAGTATTAACAATTCAAAAAACATTTCATATATACCTACTCAGATTGTTGAGAACCTCGGTTATCCAAATCATAGCTATCACAGAAAATATTTTAGTGAAAAATACAAGTAAGACATAAAAAGCTGTCATAAAGCCAGGTCCTGTACTTCTTAAATTAGAACCTACTCAAAATTGACAGAAAAGGAGAAAAAAAGATCAGTTGCCCCAAAAGACACTGTTTAGGGCAAACAATTTAAGAAAAAGATAATTTACCTCGTCAAATTGCTATATTAGGGAAGAGTGCAATCATTTATATTTATAATTATGTTCTGATAATAATTGCTAATATTTATAAAACACTTTAAAAATTGATTCCTTCATAAAATGTATATTACCTTTCTTTACAGTATATTCTTTTCCCCTTAGAGTCATCATTTATAATAAAGATCAAATCAAAAGAGAATTTAAAAAAGCATTTCAGGAAAATAAACTAACATGTCAACCTAGTCTCATATATATCCACTTCCACACTTATAGCCTCTGACCTCTGCAGAGAAGAGAGAATGATATATTTTCCTCTTCTTTTTTTTTTCCCACAGCCAAGGTTGGACAATGTACATAGCATTCTTTTTTTTTTTTTTTAAAGAAAACATATGTATGGGTAATTTTTCAAGACTGACCCTTGCAAAACCTTCTGTTCCAACTTTTCCCCTCCTCCCCACCCACTTCCCTAGATGGCAGGTAGTTCTACACATGTTAAATATGTTAAATTATATGCTAAATCTAATACATGTATACATATTTATATAGTTATCTTGCTGCACAAGAAAAATCAGATCTAGAAAGAAAGAAAAAAAAACTTGAGAAGGAAAACAAAAATGCAAGCAAACAATAACAGAAAGAGTGGAAACGCTATGTTGTGATTCACACTCAGTTTCCATGATCCTTTCTCTGGGTGTAGATGGCTCTCTTCATCACTGAACTGGTTCGAATCATCTCATTTTGAAGAGAGCCATGTCCATCAGAGTTGATCATCAGACAGTCTTCTTGTTGCTGTGTATAATGATCTCTTGGTTCTGCTCATTTCACTGATGCTGTTGATGTAAGTCTCTCCAAGCCTCTCTGTATTCTTCCTGTTGGTCATTTCTTACAGAACAATAATATTCCATAACCTTCATATACCATAATTTACCCAACCATTCTCCAATTGATGGGCATCCACGTAGTTTCCAGTTTCTGACCACTACAAAAAGGGCTGCCACAAACATTTTGGTACATACAGGTCCCTTTCCCTTCTTTAAGATTTCTTTGGGATATAAGCCCAGTAGTAATACTGCTGGCTCAAAGGGTATGCACAGGGTGATAACTTTTTGGGTATGGTTCCAAATTGCTCTCAAGAATGGTTGGATTCTTTCACAATTCCACCAACAATGTATCAGTGTACCAGTTTTCCCACATCCCCTCCAACATTTATCATTATCTTTTCCTGTCATCTTAATCAATCTAAGAGGTGTGTAGTGGTATCTCAGAGTTGTCTTAATTTGCATTTCTCTGATGAATAATGATTTAGAGCACCTTTTCATGTGACTATAAATAGTTTTAATTTCTTTATCTATAAATTGTCTATTCATATCCTTTGACCATTTATCAACTGGAGAACATAGCATTCATTTTAAAAATGAATTCCACTTATTTTGTTGATTGCCATCATTATCTTGTCTCGGTGTATTATCAGTTCATATAATTTCATATATTATCTATATCTTTTATAGTTATATTTCTTGTGGTGCAAGAATATTCCATTATATTCATGACCCACAATTTCTTTAATTATTTCCTCAACAATTGGTTTGCACTTTGCTATTATAAAAAAATATTGGTATAAATATATTGCTGAATTTGGGACAATTTTATTTTTGACTACCTTGGGGTATAGTAGGTGCCCAATTGGGGGATATCTGGACTGCAGGGTTTGGATATTAGTTGTTTCTTTGTATAATTACAAATTGCTTTCCAAAACTGAACGACAGTGTTAATATGACTATCTTGCCACAGCCAACATTATTTCCAACTTTTGTCCACTTGTCAGTTTGTCAACTATTCTCTTCTTGATGTCTCAACTTTGACTGTTTGTTTAGTGTGAGGTGAAACTTTTGAGTTTTTCTTGTTTATATTTCATTATTAGTGATTCAGAACAGTCTTTTATGTGGTTGTAAATAGTTTATAATTCCTTTGAGACTTATTTTTAATGTCCTTTGATCATTTAATTATTGACCTTAACATTTATGTACTAATTTCTAATATATTTAAGACACCGGACTCTTATTAGAAACACTTCATTTCCCCCACCTAACCCCACCCCAGTCTTCCCTTCCTATTTTCCTTGTATTGATTTTAGTGAAGAAAAATTTGTTTTTAAATTTCACATGGTCAAAATCATTTGTTTTCATTTCTTGGATCTCTTTTGTTTCTTGTTTAAATAAGGAAAAACTCCTCCTAATCATAGCTTCTCAAAATAATCTATTCAGATTTATTTTTATATAATTTGAAAAATTTTGAAATTCTCCCTGCCCCACAAAATGAAAAAAAATTGTTAGTCCTGTCCTCATTTTTTTGATGTGGAAATTGACATGGAGCCATAATAGACATTTTATTTTTGTAAACTGCTACAAGTTCAAAATATTCCTCTTTCCTCCCCTGATGCTCTAGTCCAGCCCTTTACTTTTATTGTTAGGGGTATTACTGCCAATAAAAGATCTTGAGGTATACCACTATTGAGAAAAGAGAAATTCATTGAAGACTAAAAGTAGTTATTAAAAACAAAGTTTTTCTTAATTGAGGCTAAAATAATGTCAAGGTATCTGAAAAAAGTGTAGTATTAAGTAAATGTCTCTGAAACTTTTTTTTTATTAGAAATAAAATATTAAATTCAGTTCACATTTATTATCTCCTATTATGTACAAAAACACCACCAAGCAGTGGAGTATACAAAAACTGTCTACAACATTCTTACATTTATATTCTATATTTGCACATCTCTCTAGCATATGCCCTAGAAATGGAGTAAGATATTCTCTTTGATAAGGCAGGGAATGATAATTTACCTTATAAGAAAGATTTATATGAAAATGTATTTATAAAATGTTGGTTTTTGAAAAGGTAAGTCTCAGTCATCTGAGATAATTAGGTAGGGAGATTCACTGATGATGTCAGATAAATGTGTGTATTAGATTTTTTGGTCTTTGTGCTTTTTAATCAATGCTAAAAACACACAAGGGCCTTTATTCTGTAAAATACGGATTACAAGTAGGCTTAAAAAATCTGTAAAATTTATCCACAAAATTTTTACCAGAGTTATTCAGTCATGGCTCTCAAATGACTATGGATGAAGAAATTAATGATATTTTCCACTTTTATTAAAATTCTTAATCCTGAAGAGTGAAATTCCTTTGCGTCTGCCTTAATCCCCTCCAGGCACTAGGCCAGTATATTTGTGCTAATTTATCTGACTTCTCACCTGTCACTCAGATGATGAGCACAGAACTAGCTGCTTCCCAGTGGTTCACAGGATTATTAAGAAATACATTTTTTAAACAATTCTACTTGAGTTAGATAGGTGTTAAAGCTGATGAGCTTCCTCCCACTACTTGCTAATCCTTCAGACAGATCAGATGTGAAAGAAAGAGGGAAAGCAAGCATAGCTTGATGAGTGGCAAGCCTGTAACACAGGATCCCATAAGTTCAGGGCCTGGACAGAGAGGACTTGCTCCAAATCACCATATGCTGTGCAAGGACATGGCAACAGTCCCCTCTCAGACCTACCCTTGGGTGATAATCGTTTTAGAGGGAAAGATTGTGAGAAACCAATTAAACTTCCCCCTCTCTGACAGGGTAACCTTCCGGAAGCCAGGAGCTGTGCTAGTGCTCCTGTTCTCCCAGTAGGTTGCAAATTGCTCAGAGTGAATAAATACATTTGTTCACTTTTCAAACTGTGACAAACCACCTGGTCTCTTGTGTTGCTCCCGGAGTGAGGAAGGCGGACTCCAGCTCATCGTTTCTGAACTCTAGCCCATAAAAATGCTTCACCGCTCTCAGAGCTATTTTTGCAAGGACATCTGTTGCCAAAAGAGAATTTTAATTAAGCAAAAACACATCTCTGTTTTGTCCGCGGCAAGGAGGCTTGAGAAAGCTTTCTTGTCTCAGATGCATGCTAAATCTGGATAAATGGAAGTCTGAAGGTATTTCTTAAGGGTCTTGACAGTTTGGTCCAAGCAATACAACAAATTTTTCCACAGGAAGGAATATGTTGGAAATGCATGTTTTGCTCTTTTTCAAAATAAGGCCCTGCCTGCATTAATAATTAATTGTAGGTAATCTAATCTGACATGTTATCCCATGGTTTGATAAAGTCGAAAGCTATTTCCACAAGGCAACCTGCCAGGTCTTCGCTCTGGTCCAATCTTCTTCCCAGGTGATATTCATCATTTTAACATCATGCTTCCAATATGCCACATTAACACATAAATTAGAGGTCCTGGCACTCTACTTGCTATTATAACTAGTCTGAAGAATATTGTCCAATCAGGGGCAAAAAAAAGAGATGTAGCAATAAAGAACATCACTAAGCAGGGTGGTGGACATTAATGTTGTATAAACTGCACAAGACTTTTTCTGGTCTTCATAAAAATGAATATGTGCCCGGTGGGTTTTCTTTTTTCTTCCCTTCCCTTTTTATTTTTTATTTTTTCTTCCTTCAAACATTGGTTGAATAACACAGTTACAAATGCCTGGAATAGAAACTGACTCTGCAACTGTAACTGTATACTTTTCCAATCCCTTAAGTGCCTGAAGGGGTGTCCACTTTGGCGGCATGGGCATATCCCAGGGACTGATAACAGGAGGGGCGCTTTTAAGTGAGAGGCTGGGGAGGGGAGGTCATTCCAGGGGCGGAATGAATTACCTGATAACATTGAGATTGCGTGGGGCCACTGCTGTTATTGGCCGGGGGTCACTGCTTTGCCCTCTTCCCCAGGAGGGAGGGGACACCATCTCAGCTGAGGAGAGGGATCCCATTTCCAGATAGGAGGTGCTTACTTGGCAAGAATCTGCCTCTCCTGGAGAAGCCCAAATCAAAGGTCCCGTGTCATTCATTCAACCCAGATTTTTTTCCCTTCCTGCTTTGGGACCTGTCCAGTAATGTAATACTTACTTCTTGGGGTTTACCCATCACACACACACACACACACACACACACACACACACACACACACACACACACACACACAGACACCCCCCCAAACAAAACGACCCTTTCTTTCCCTTAAATCCACCCACACACCCCACACAGACATACAAACACATATGCACAAACACAATTCCTTTTTTGTTCTATTCTGAAACCAGAGTTCTTTAATTTTTTGAGGGTCAATGAAAAATAATTAATACTTTTATTTTAACATAAATGTAATCCTGTATATTTTATTTCATATATTTAATAACAGTTCTGAAAAGGGATCCATAGATTTCACCAAATTGTCAAAGGGGCTCATCACACACACACACACACACACACACACACACACATACACAAAATATACTTATACATATACATGTATACATGTCTATACTTGTATATATACATATTATATACATACACACACAAATATTCTTACAAGACTTTTCTGCATCTTTGTTTAAAATGTATTAGTTGAATGATCCTAGATCAACCTCACCTCTCAAAACCCAAGTTTTCTCACCCAAGTTCAAGTTCAGCCCCAGCCATATATATTAACTATGTAATCCTGAGCTTTGTGACTTCTGTTTGCCTTAAGTCTCATCAACTGCAAAATAGGGATAATAACACCTATTTCTCAGGACTATTGTGAGGATCAAATGGGATCTTTGTAAGTGACTAGATCTTTGCACAGTGATGAGTTTAATAGCTAGGTACTATATAAATGCTATTGTCATTATTATTCATAACATAATTATTGTTAGATTATTGCTTGGGATAAATAACTTAAATGCTATCTGTCTCAGTTTTCTGATCTGTAAAATGGATGTAACAGCACCAACATCCCATAACTGCTGTGAGGCCCAAATAAACTATTATCTGTAAAGTCCTTTGTCAACCTTAAAGTACTTTATAAATAAATTCTAGGTTATTGTTTTATTCTTTTTTTTTCCACTGACTCCAACTCCAGAACTCTATCCAAGAAAAATTGGGTCAAGAGGAATCTATAGTGTGCTTTTTTGTTTTCCTAGGCACCAAATGTAGTGACTTGTGCTTCTGCCTGTTTATTTCCTATTGGTCTAGAAGTTCAGTTATCATTCTCTATCCATCTTGGCTTCCCTTAGTGTGGTGAGTCCTTCTCAGGCCAACTCTGTGAGCTTCTTACAAACTTCCTTATACAACTGTGTGAAGGGTTTCCTGAGATATTCAAATTAGAAGAAGTCCAGCACCTTTGAGGATTTTCACTGAGTGAGTAGAAAAAGGGTTATAAAATTATGCTCTGCTTTATTTCTTAAATAATTACTAATCCCTATTATGACGGGGTGAAGGAAGGTAATCTTTCAGTTCATTGTCTTATTGTAACACTGGGTTTTTTCCCCAAGCTTCAATCAGTTTTGCAGGGAATCACCTGGGGGATGGAATTCCTGAAGGTTTATCCTACCAATATTTCCTTTGGAATATTTTCTTCTACAAATATTTGCCCATTTCATACTGCTCCTGTTCTACAGCCAGAAAATTCCAAACTTCTATTCTCCTGATCTTTGTTGTTCACAATTTCGTTTCTAGGGCATAGGATTATAGACTTGGGATTTGCTGGTCCTTTATTCAAACCTCTTAATTTTACAAATGAAGAAACAAAAACCCAAAGAAATAAAATTACTTACCCAAAATCATAGAGGTAGTAAATGACAGAGCTAGTGTTTGAACTCAAGTCCAATGTGGATTATTCCAAATACAGTTTAAAAAAAATAAAAAGTTTTTATTGACAAATTTCGTTTTAACACAGGACACCATTATTAATAAACAACAATAAAAAATATATATTCTTGCTCAACAACATGGAAGAATAATTTATAATATGGCATGATGGATAGATTCCTTGGCTTGAAGTCTGAGAAACATCATCCTGAATCAAATCTGGCCTCAGACACTTAAAAATTATTATTATTAATGCTTTTTATTTACAAAGCATATGCATGGGTAATTTTTTTCAATATTGACCCTTGCATAACCTTTTATTCCAAATTTTTCCCTCTTTCCCCTGCCCCCTAGATGGCAGGTAGTCCAATACATGTTAAATATGTTGAAATACATGTTAGATCCAATATATGTATATATATATATATATTTATAGTTATCTTGTTGCACAAGAAAAATCATATCAAGAAGGAAGAAAAAGAACTGAGAAAGAAAACAAAATGAAAGCAAATAACAACAGAGAAAGTGAGAATGCTATGTTGTGTTCCACAATCTGTTCCCAGGGTCCTCTCTCTAGGTGTAGATGGCTCTCTTCATCACTGAACAAATGGAACTGGTTTGAATCATCTCATTGTTGAAGAGAGCCACACACATCAGAATTGATCATCAGACAGTCTTGTTGTTGCCATATGTAATGATCTTCTGGTTGTGCTCATTTCAGTTAGCATCAGGTCATGTAGGTCAGATACTTTTTTTTTGTTCTTCGTTGAAAAAAAAAACCAAAACAATGATAATAGTAGGTGATATCTTGAGTCATGTATGACTTGGATTTAAATGAGGCACCATTTATAATGTCATATTAAATATGTATAATATGTCATCAGCCTCACTCTCTCTCCCTGAGGCATCGAAGTCCATTGGCAGGACAAAAGTCAAGATGGCTGGTGATGGCCCAGATTATAGTGGATGACCTCGGTATATTCGATGACTAACCCAAGTTCAGGTGGTCCAAAGCACCTAGTTCAGCTGCTTTTATGGTCATTGGAAGAAATTGTTCTCCTTTGTTCATTCTCAAGGGGAAGTCTTCATGTACTTGGGGTCAGTCTGCACAAATTTTACTTTTTTATTCTTTATCACTTCATATACCTCTTCCCATATTCCCCTAACTCATCAATGAGTTTGAGAATCTTCAGTTACCCTTAACTTGGTTTAGCCTCTCTGATGAAATGGTTTACAGGGTTCTGAACTCTGTGTATGCTACAGTTCTTGGAGCTGCAGGAGAAAGCTGGATGAGTCAGGTGGCCTGCAAAGGTGGATAAGCAGCTCTATAAAGGACTTGGCAAGCCCTGTGACCTTGAGCAAGTCACTTAGTTCTGCCTTACTTTTTTCATCTGTAAAATGAGCAGAGAAGGAAAGCACTCCAGTGTCTTTGACAAGAAAAGCCCAAGTGGGATCACAAAAAGATAGATATAACTGAAATGAGGGAACAACAAAAAATTGTTTAGCAGATTTTAATTAAAGCTTTTTTTTTTTTTCTTCAAAACATAGGCATGGATAATTTTTCAACATTGACCTTTGTAAAACCTTGTGTTCCAAATTTTCCCCTCCTTTCCCCCAGCCCCACCCTTAAAAGGCAGATAATCCAATATATGTTAAACATGTTAAAATAAATGTTAAGTCCAATATATGTATACATATTTATATAATTATCTTAGCAAATGGTTAAAAGAAAGAGATGCTATATAGTTGACATACTAGTAGTGATATTACACATTATGTTAACCAGGGAAACCTTTCATTGGCATTTAATTGTGATCAGTCTGCACGTATTCTACTTTTTAAAATTTTTTATCACTTCATATACTTCTTTGCATCTTTCTCTAATTTTTTAATGTGAAAATATGGGAATGTTTGGATTTGTTCTTCTTGGTGTTTTATAAAAAATACATGAACATATAGTCCTTTCTGGCTTCTAATCTTTTGCATGGAAGCATGGAAAGACTTACTATCAGCTATGTACACTGTCCCATCTCCCTTGGTACTTAGATGCTGGTAAAATGGGCCAGATTTGGCCTCTTTCTTTTCAGTGATCACAAAATCTTAGATGCAGAAACTTCTTTTATCTTCCACCAATGTGCCAGAGGGCATCTCTGCCATTAATGTACCAAAGGTCTTCTGAACTTTCTTAATTCATAAGTTCATTACCAGTCCTGGATATGTCCACCATGGTTTACTAAGATTAGGAAAGAATAAACAAAAAATCAAGAATAGTGAGAGATCAAACATTAACTTGTTTGATTAAGTAGATTGACTACTACTTCCCCTTCTCCCCTTACCGTATCTATTTCTAATTGCCACTTGGATGGGTTCAGAATTATAATGGGATAAGGGATAAAGGATTTGGTATTTCATTAACCCTCACTGGAATTGTACCTTATCATCTGATGAGCCTCAACCAAAAAGTCCCTCTAGGATCTGCTTCCTCTTTTAAAAAGGTCCCTAGGTTATCAGCTCTTCTACAAACCCCTACTCATGGCTGGAAATAGAACTTTTCTTTCCCCCAAACCTTCTCCCCTAATAAGTTTCAAAAATGGACTAGGAATAGATATGGCATATCTGTGGGTACCCAAAGGGTAGAGGAAAGACCATATTATTGTCATATTTATTAATATTGAAATACAATAATATAGTATTCCATTCACATCATATCTTATTTAACTATTTCCTAATCATTAGGTATAGAGATTGCTCCCAACTTTTTTTCAAAATTCCAAATAATGCTGTTGTGAATATCTTTTACATAGATTTATCTTTTTATTCTTGTCAATAACCTCCTATTAGAAGCATTATTACATTAAAGGATATGGATAATTTTATGAATTCTCTAATGAATTACATGTTTTTTCCCAAAGTAGAGCAATTTCCCACAGTTTCTCTAGCACTAAATGTTTACATCTTTTATCATTTATTGGAGTTTAAAAAAAATTGCATTCTCTGATAATTACCAATTTTGAATATTTTTTCTGATGTTTTTGATAACTCATTTTTGTTCTTTTCAAAATGCATTCTTTGGTTATTTATCTATTAGAAAATAGCTTTTAAAGCTTCCTAATTTGTATCTATTTTTATATTGGGTTTAGATATCAAATTTTTATCTGAGATTTAAATTAAAGATTTTTCCCAATTAGCATTTTTTTCATATTATTCTAGAGGCATTGCTTTTACTTTTACAGAAATATTTTATGTTGTAAGGGTTGTCCTCTACATGTAGCTTAGAGCTGTCTGTGGAGCTTAAAGGAATTTAAGAGCTCTTCTTTTCTCATTCTCTTTTTTCTCCAAAGAAAATTTTAATTTCTGTCAGGGACAAAAGCTCCCCACTTGCTCTCCTTAGAGAATGGAGGGCATCAACTTAGAATTATATGTTTTTGATCCCTTGAAAATTCATAATATAGGGAATATGATTTTTAGATTCGTTATAATTTCTGATCACTGTTCCAGTAATGAGAGAAGTTGGACTCCAAACACTACATCTTAGGTTTGATTCTTTTCCCATCAAATATTATTGGAAGAGGACCATGACATCAGGAAGGTGATGCTATGATGTGCCAGTGAATTAGATTTAAGTGAAGCAGGGCTGGGCAAGGTCTTCTGCCTTATTTTCTCTCCAGAGCCATCTAGGTCCAGTGACAAGATATATATAGATCATGAGGACTGGAGATGACCCTAGATGCAGTATGAAACCTTGGCTTTTTTTAAGCTAAGGTCTTTAACAGATCTTAAGTTGATGGAGGCAACACCCATTCAGTGATTAAGACTAGATAAGAAAGGAGGTAGAGAATGATCTCCTTTACTTAGTATTATATATATATATATCCAATTTGAGAGGGGAAAACCTTCAGGGTTTCTGGCCTACATAATCTTAATCAATCAAGTGACTTGTGGGCAAGTAGGGCTTGACCTAGTACTATTGCTGGTCAATAGTTACACAATGAACACACATTGTGAACGCATTTATCCAAATAATAAAACAGAGATCAGATAAAAGTATACAAAGACAATAAGGTAATTAGTGCATACTGGACTTGGAATCAGAAAGACTCATATTTATGAGTTCAAAACTGGCCTCATACTTGCCATGTGAAGAAGTTCTCTCATTGGGAGCAAGGTAATTCAGCTTAACAAAGAGAAGGAAAGAAGGAGGAAAAGAGAAGGAGGAGAAGAAATAAAAGGAAGAAGAGGAGGAGAGATAGAGTTAGAGATACACACACACAGATACAGAAAGACACAGAGAGATGTAGTGAAAGAAACACAGAGACAAAGACAAAGACAGAGACAGAGGAGAGAGAGAGACAGAGAAAGAGGCAAAGAGAACTAGATCTAACCCAAGAACAAGTTCTCTCTAAGTATCAAATTGGGGATAGGAATATGATGGACACTACTAGCTCCTCTCATGGTGGCCTCTTTCCAGTTCTCCTTCCATAACCTGCTGTGGGATTGTTATCTTCCATCATTTTTCTGGAAGCTGGAAGCCATAAGTACCCCAGGATGACTGCAGAAGTTAAAGAGCCCAAAGACAGCCAAAGAGGCTTTAAAGAAAACTTGAAGAACTGTCTTTTTATTGCTGTCATCAACTTTAACCTGACCTTCATGTAGACTAGTAGTGAGAAGTCACTGATCTCCACCAGTAAGGAAAGTATCATCCTAGTGGGTTTGGGGAGTGGGGTTAAATTTATAAAAAAACTATATATTTTGTCTTTTATAGTTTCTTTTGCTATATTGAATTTAAAAAATTCCTCTTGGAGTTCTAAGCCAAGTTGGTGAAGAAAAGGCAACAACTTCCTTGAGATCTCCCCCAAACCCCTCTGAACACTCTTAAATAATGCCATAAAACAATTCCTGAAATAGCAGAAATTACAAATGGACAGGGTGAAATAAATTTCCATCCAAAGACAACATAGAAGATTTTCAGTTGAACCACATAGGCTAGCACAGAACAGGCCCCAATAAACCAGGAGCAGGCCTTGGGAGCCCCTGAATCAGCTGGACAGCAGCTAGTTCCAGAGCTGTCAACTCACAGATGGGTCAGAAGGAGATTAAAGGGTCTCTTTGCTAACCACTGACGCACAACACTGTTGCTTTCCCATACTTGAATCTACATCACAGTCTTGAGTGGCAGTCCCATGGAGAGGAGAAGCACTAGTATTCAAGAAGTAATGGACTCTCATCATAGTTTTAGAGCAAAAAAAAAAGTAGTTGTGGTCACTCATAGAGCAGAGAAAGGGCCAGGATAGTAGTAGATACACCTCTCCTTCGATCATACCAGCTTGGAAGAATTGAAGGCTTATAAGTTCCTGGAAATATCTTTGAAAACAGATGTAAAAAACACTTTAAACTCTAATACAACCTCCATCCTGGAAATAGATACTACTTTAAGTAGTCAAGAAATAAAAGTCAAGCAATAGACTGGGAAAATGATGAAGTGAGAGAAAAAATTCTGACTATCAAAAGCTTCACTATAATGCAAGGAAGATCAAACAACATACTCAGAAGAAGACAATTAAGTTAAAACTCCTATATCCAAGGAATCCAAGAAAAATGTAAATTAGTTGCAGACCATGGAAGAACTCAAGAAGGATTTTGAAAATCAAAAAAGAAAGGAAAAATTGGGAAGAGAAATGCAAGTGTTGCAAAAAAAATCATGAAAAATTAATTAAGAACTTGATAAAGGAGACACAAGAAAATACTGAAAGGGAAAAACACTTTAAAAAAGACTAGGCCAAATGATAAGACATACAAACAGCAAAACTGAACAAATGGAGGAGACAAAAGTTCACTAAAGAAAATAATTCCTTAAAAATTGTGATTAAGCAAATGAAAACCAATGACTTCATGTGAAAGCAAGAAACAATAAAACAAAACAAAAAAAATTAAAGAATAGAAAACAATGTGAAATATTTCATTGGATAGAGGGAAATATAGTTAGTAATAGTAACTATGAAAAAAATTAAAGCAAGTTTCTCCAACAAAAACCACATTTCTTAGAGAACTGAGTCAAATTTATAAAAAAAGAGAGACATTCCCCAACTGATAAATGATTAAATGATATAAATGATTTTCAGATGAAATAATCAAAGCTATCTATAGCCATATGAAAATTCTCTAATTTACAATTGATTGAATAAACACTAATTAAAACAATTATGAGGCACTATCTCTTACTAATTAGTTGAGCTAATAGAACAGAAAAGGAAAATGACAAATGATAGAAAGGGTATAGGAAAAACGAGACATAAAAGAAGATATTGTTGGTGGAGTAATGAATTGACTCAACCATTCTGTACAGCCCAAACTATGCCCAAAAGGTTATAAAATCATGCCTACCCTCCCTTTGACCTAGTAATATCACTCCTCGTACTGTAACCCAAAAGAGATAAAAACAAAAATGGAAAGGACCTTTATGTACAAAAATATTTATAGCAGCTCTTTTGGGGGGGGTCAAAGAATTGGAAAGTGAAGGGATCCACATCATTTGGGGAAATGGCTTAACCAACTGTGTTATGTGATTATATGGAAAGCTGTTGTGCTGTAAGAAATGATGAAGGGAATGCTCTCAGCAAAACCTGGAAAGACTTGCATAAGCTGATGCAAAGTGAAACATACTATGTAAAAACTAATAGCAATTTTGTCAGATGATCAGCTGTGAACAACTTAGCTATTCTTAGCCATATAGTGATCCAAGAAGACTCTGAAGGGGTCATGATAAAAAAATGCTATCTATCACTAGACAAAGTGTATAGGTGTCTAAACAAAGACTGAAGCATGCTTTTTTGTTTTTTAAAAATTTTTTATTTACTTATTTTGGTTTTCTTTCACAATATGTCTATTATGGAAATGTTTTACATGACTACATATGTATTGTCTATATTGGATTGCTTGCCTTCTCAAGAGGAGGGAGGGAGAGAATTTGGAACTCAAAGTTTTAAAAACAAGTGTTAAAAATTGTTTTGACATGTTTCTGGGGAAAAAATGAAATAATTTTAAAAAGTTTGTCCAGAGATGTAAAAAATGTAGTCTTCTGGTTGTCTTTCCCCTACTTCTAACTTTCCCCCTACTCTCTTCTTCCTTTCTCCTGTCTCTTTTTCTCATTCTTCTCCATCCCCCTCACTCTCAACTGTTTTCAGATCTGATCTCCTACCACATATACACATATAGTTGTGTGATCTAAGATAGTCCTTGAATCTCTTAGTAACTCCATGAAATTCTCAAAATTTTTAAAGTGCAGAGGAGGTAATGATGACATGCATTGATTGGTATAGGGAATTTCCTCACCTGGGAATTTCTTATATCCTGTGAAATCAGACTTCTGGCTCAAATCTTATCAATTTAGAATATTATGGATGTAATTTAAAAGACATTTCATTTCTCTTTCTTTCTGCTATTCAGTTTTCCCAATTATCTTTTTGAGTAATAACTTCTTTCTGCAGTACTTTGGGGTTAATTGGATCCTATCTTACCATATAAGTTTTTCTATGTCTTATCTTTTCTGTTTCACTGATCTATTTTTCTTTTTTTTATCTAATACCCAATGTATATTTTTATGATGGCTGCTTTATAATATAACAAGAAGAATAACAAATTATTTCCCATTTTACCTATTTCCTCCTGCTTTCTCTTGATCTTTCGAATCTTTTTGTTATTTGTATAAATATATTTCATAATGCTGAAAGTTATCCTAGGGATATTTTAATAAGTTGCTAATTTTTTATTAGTTGAGGAATGGGTAGTACTATTAACTATTCTACAGTTTTATGGTCATGTTAGGAACAATAACTCTAATTATTAATTGTCTTTATATTGTAAAAATGTTATAGTTGTGTTTAGATATATTTTACCTGTCTCATGGTAAATTAGACACTAAATTTATAAAGACATTTTGCTATAATTTTGAACATTTTATTTTTGAAATAATTCCTTTATTGCTCATTTTTTTGTTTTTGTTTATATATGTGTAAATATGTAAACATACAAACCTATATACATACATATGTTGTATATATAGGCAACTTTCTAAGATTATCAGTTACATAGCAGATGCCAAACTGTATTATTACAAAGAGTGCACATAGTAGGAGTTTCTAATGCCAGTGAAATCAGTTCAATATAAAAAATTAGCAAGCTTATTTTTTATCCTGTTATTTTGCTAATATTATTTTGTTGTTTAGTTTCTAAAATTTTTTAAAGGAAATCATTGAAATTTTTGTTTCCTCTATGCTGATGCCATTAACTTATTTTATCAGGAGGTAGTATTTCTAATACTCAGATTGAATGACAATAATAGACATCTCTTCTTAACCCTGATCTTACTGGGAAACCTTCCAATGTTATTTTTTAGAAATAACACAAGCTTTTGATTTTATGTATTTTTTGCATTAAGGAGAGGTATTTTAATTTCTTTGTAGCTTTTTAAAAAACACAAACCATATCAGATTTTTTTAGCCTACTAATAAAATCATATACTTTTAGTGTTTTATTATTCTGATTTATTATGCTAATTGATTTTGTAAGGTTGAATCATCTTTGCATTTCTAGTACAATTCCAACTTTATATTGGAGGTTATAAACACTAAGTTTGATTTTTTTCCTCCATCACATCCTGTTATATTGCTCATTTTTACTAACACAAGCTGTAATACAGCTTGTTTTGCTGGTATTAATCCAATCTTAAACTCTGCACATGCATACACATATTGAATGTACACTCCCACCTTCTCTTATCCTAAGAGTCTATAGTTACTGATATAATCTTTTAAAAATTTTTCCAATGTATTTTAGTGTTTTTTTCTCTCTGTTTCTGTCTCTCTTTCACTCTCCTTGCCTCACTCTCCCTTTTTTCCCCGCCTTTCTCCTTCATTTCTTTATTAACTTTGTTCTTCATCTGTGAAATCCACATTCAAGACATAACAATTCCCTGTCTCCTCCTTCTCCTGAAGGAAATCTACTTTTATCCATCCCATGTCTATGAATTTTCCCTTTCAGTTCTAAACCATTGCTTCTTTTGTGCGTAACTTCAAAAAGATAAGTCTTTTTCTTCTAGAATATCAAGTACCATGAATCACCATTTATTTACTCCTAACTATAAAGTCTGGTTTACTTCCCTAAGATTCTACTGAATGCTGGTTTGTATGTTAAAAATTCAGTTCAGGATTTACTTATTTTTGTTAGGAATCTTTTAAAACTATTGTTCATTATAAAGGAAAATGCTTAGTTTTGCTGAATAAACTATTTTGTCCAGTTATATCATGATGCTCTAATATTTCTCCTGGACATAAATTAAATTCTATGTCACCCTCAATTTTTCTTACTGGTATTAACACCCAGTTTCTAGCCTTCTTAATCATTCCAACCATAATATCCATTTGACCTTAATATTTACATAAATATGATGGTAGCTGTATGAATGGAGAGAAGGGTTCAGATTCCAGGGATGTTGTAGAGATACAATCAGTAAGATGTGACAACAAATTGAGCATGTAACATGAGGGTGAGTAAGGAGTTGAAGATAAGATCAAGAACTTGGGATTCTGCAAAATTGTGATATCTATAAACAGAGATGGTGATGTTTGGAAGAAGGGAAGAATTGAAATAATGAATTTTGTTATGAATATGTTAACTTTGTGATGTATCTGAGCCATACAATTTGAAATGTCTTATAGGCAGTTGATGGTGTAGGACTGAAGCTCAAAAAAGAGACTGGATTGAATATATAGGATGTCCCCCAAATCCCAGTGCAATTTTAAGCTTTAATAGCTTAAATAATTTTAAGACATTAATGTTTACATTTTAATAGTTTCAAGTTGTTAAAATTTAAAGCTGCACTGAGATTTTGGGGACACTGTATAGATTTGTGAGTCTACCTTCTCACTTTACCATCATGCAGATGTTTTTAGCCTGGGTTTCAGTGTCCTGGTTTATCTCCCTCCCCCCATCCATAACAATCTTTGATATTTTGGTTTCCATGACATTCTCTTTTCTGGCTTTACTTCTATGTTTCCCTTTTCTGGTCTTTTTCATCTTCTGGTCTCCTAAAGCTCTGTCTTCAGTTGCTTCTCTTCTTTTACATTTATTCTTTTGTATTCTCAACCCTTTCCATGACTTTGTTATCATGTCCTTGAAGATGATTCCCAAATCTATTTGGCCAACTTCAATCTCCTCATTGAATTCTAGTCCAGAATTTTCAAATACCTTCTGGATATTATAAGTATATCTTGTTAAATACTTTAATTCAACATCATTAAAATTAAATCACAATCTTGTCATCAAAATTTTTCCTTCATGAATTGCACATGTTTAACATATATTGGATTACTTACTGTCTAAGGAAGGGAGTGGAGAAGGGAGGGAGAAAACATTTGGAACACAAGGTTTTGCAAGGGTGGATGTTGAAAACTATATTTGCATATATTTTGAAAATAAAAAGCTATTATTGAAAAATAATCTTCCCTTCATTCTAGCTTTCCCATTTCTACAAATTGTACTACTATGCTCATAATCACTTGGCCTGGTCATCTTGTATGGTTCCCTCTGCCTTAACCTCCACAACCATGTGTTGATTGGCAGCATCCCACATATCTGTTACAGCCTCTCAACACACATTATCAACCATTTCCCCTCTTTTCTTTCCTACCTTTACCCCTGGAGCAGGCCTTCCTTACTACTAGCCTGTAATATTTTAATAAGTTCCTAATTGGTTTTCCTTTCTCAAGTCTGTTATTTCTTCAATCAATCCTTCACATAACTGCCAACATAATCTTTCTTTTTTTATCTTTTTGAACATTAAGACTGATTTTATTAGGTGTCAATTATCCTACTGAACTTCTAGAATTTTTTTTTTGTAATATTTTCCACTAGTTTTATGTAAAAGAATTTTAACATTAAAAAAAAAGTTTTGGGTTACAAATTCAATTCCTCCTTTCTTTCCTCTCTTTACCACCCCCAAGATGGCAAACATTCTGTTATAGTTTATACATATGCAATCACATAAAGCATTTCCATAAACATAATCTTTCTAATGAAATAATCTTTTTGAGGTCATAGACTCCTTTGTCTGTTGCTGAAATTTATGGATCCCTTCTCAGAATTTGTTGTTGTTCAATTGTTTTTCTATCATGCCTGATTCTTCATGACATTTGGGGTCTTCTTGGCAAAGATACTAGAGTGTATTGCCATTTTTTTCCTACAATTCATTTTTACAGATGAAGAAACAGAGGGAAACAGGGTCAAGTGACATGCTTAACGTCACATTGCTAGTGAATATCTGAGGTGAGATTTGAACTCATAAAAATATATTTCTGACTTCAGGCGTAGCACTCTATTTACAAAAAGAATGAAATACATTAAAATATATTTATTATGAAAAAAACAAGGTCTCAGACCTTAGGTTAAGAACTCTGTAATTTATAAGTCTAACCATACTACTCATTTACTCATTCCCTTCAATGTCAGCCCTTTCCATTTTTACATTGGATTAAAAACAAAACAAAACAAAACAAAACTCCTCTGTGTGTTTAAGATCCTGCAATGGCTGTCTGTAGCTTTCTTTTACAATGATTTTATTTTACTCCCCTTCACATATTCTAGTTTCAGTAAACTGGGCCAGTTGTTCCTAAATCTCATCCTATTACCATTTATGTTTATGCATTTCCCACCTCTTTCCAGTTCTACCTGTAGAAGATCTTGCTCAGATTCTGCCCATCCCTCCATTAATTTTTTTTCTGATTCTCCCAACTAAATATGTCTGAGTGAATGAATCTCTTGGTCTCTCTTTTGCCCTAACCATATCCCATTCAACTTTATTTCATACTCTAGGAGTACATAACACGCTCAAACTAATTTTAAATTTTTGAAAGTATAATTCTGGGTTGTTTGTCATTTTTTTCTATCAAAAAAAAAACCTCAGCTTAGTTCTTGGCACAAACCTGGTACTTAATAAATATATGATGAATTTAAATTGTGATGGCATGGTTGAGAGCAGTGAGTTGTAAGTTTGTTTGTTTGTTTGTTTGTTTTTGAGATACTTAATTTCCATAAAAGAGTTTCAACACTGGAGAGAATTGATTCAAGAATAGAAAATTCAGTTCTAGATGGGGAAGGGGAAGTAAATTAGGTAAATATTCTTGGGTCAAATAGCACCCAAACTGGACCTGGAAGGAAAAAACGATTTCAACATCTAGAGATGTAGAGAGATTTCAGAATCTGAGGATTAACAGCTCAAACATAGAGATAAGAGGGGAAATGAAACAAAAAGCTATTGGTTCAATTTAATTGGAAAATAGAATATGTAAAAATAGAGTAAAGTGAAAAAGACTCAAAAGATAGTTTGGCACAGATAATAAAGGAGCTAGAATGTCAGATTAAAAAGTTTCCAATTTGTCTTACAGCAATGGAGAGCCATTGAGGATTTTAGAACAAAGGACTGACTTGGTAAATCTGTATTTTAGGAAAGTTATTTTGTGTGAAGAAGTTACATAATTAGAAGTGTTTTGGAATGTATAAAGAAAGTTTCAACCAAATTTAAAGATAAATGAAGTCATCAATTATTGAGCAATCTATCTGCTTATCCAATAGACATGTAACATGTCTACTAAATGATATAAGTACATTTAAAAAAAATAGAAATTTTGAACCTTGCTTCAGAGATTTTATATGTAGCTGTGTTCATAGATGTATACTTGAGGACACTAAGAAACTATATTCAGTCAGCATATAAAAAACAAAAGTGAATATGATTCATGAAATTAAATGTAATGTGTTGCTACTTTGTAGGTGATAGCTGCAAAAGTCTCAGCCAAGCTTTTGGGACCATGCACTAGTTAACAAAATTAATGTACATTTTGCATCATTTTGTGAGTAGTCTAATTCTTCTCTCCCATACTTCTCATTGGAACCTCTCAAGCACCAAACCTGTTTTGGTAATGTATGCATCAACTTTATCATTTATATGTACATACCTGCAAAGTAAACTTCCAAGATAAGTGAACTTCATCACAGCATTCAAAATTTCTCTATTTGCAATAACCAATGGTTCTAAATATGGATGATGTAATGCTGGATGATGGAGCACCTATGTTTTCTTGGGGATAATTATAAGGCCAGAATTAGCAGAAGCAACAGAGAATTGATACAAACTTTGTTGCATCTTAGCCTCAGAGGCTGCATTGAAAACACAATCATCCGCAAACAAAAGATTACACACCAATTCTCCTTTAACTTTAGTCTTGGCTTGTAGCTTTTTCAAGTTAAAAATGAATGATAATAATAATAATAATAATAATAATAATAATAATAATGATAGCTAAAATTTCTATAACATTTATTATATGCTAAGCACTGTGCTAGGCCACTTTACAATTATCATCTCATTTGATCTTCACAATAAACCTGGGAGTTAAGAACTATTGTTATCCCCATTTTACTATTGGCAAACAAAAATTAAGTGACTTGCCTAAGCTCACATAACTAGTAAGTTCTGAGGTCACATTTAAACTCCACTTTTCCTAACTCTGAGACAAAAGAAGGTCCCCTACCTGGATCTCCTATTCTCCAGAATACAAATATTCAAGACAGAGCTTCTGGGCTCCAAACTCTGTAAAAGGTAATTCCAGGGAGTTGCAACATGCACAGAGGAAGTTGGACCTTCAAAACCACTTCCAGGATGGGAGATAATCTATCTTGATCTCTAGACACAATCCATTTGTACCATCTTGTCCTATTGGCTTCTCCAGAATGAGAATGTTAGCCTAGGGATGGCCAGCGACAGTGTTATTCTTCTGATGCCTTAAAAAACCTAGTTCCTAATGAATATATAGTGACTGATTAGAAACAGGTGCTCCCTGCTGGTTGGCCAGTCATTGTCAGGCCTGTTTTTTGGCTCCTGCTTTTCTGTGTTTCAACACGCATAGAGAATGTGTCAACATGCATTAGGGGGTGTTGCCCCTACTCTGTGTTCCTCAAGAGGGAAATGACTGTCTCCTATACACAGATTTCCCTTTGGCCCTCTGCCTGCTGCTAAGATTCCTACTTCTGCACCTCTTGCCATTTCCCCATTATATTTGCCAGGCCCAGCTCTTCCTCACACTTTTTAAAGACCTACTCTCATTCATTGGTTGCAAAAATGCCTTTAATTTGAAAATGCTGTCTGTTAACATCTCTTCTCTGTCTGTCAGGAGATTTAAGGAGTCATCTGAGTAGCTGAATGTAATCAGGTAAGGCTTATCACAGAAGCTAATTTTAACAATGGATTTTGAATTCCCAATCACAATCAGACACCAAGAAATCAACTCCAGAGAAATCTTTATTTTTTGGTCCTATTTTTTCTCTTTATTCCCCTCATCCTCCTGAAAATCATCATCATAATAGTTTTTTGCTTCTGTTGATCAGAGTTCAAGAACAGGTTCAAATACTGATTCTCTCATTGTGAAAATCTTTTTTCTTGGGCTGGACACTGAATGACACACTGCACTCAGTTTTCTTAGCATAAAATTACTTGTAACTTATAAGGGTCAGCTGAGAAGCAGGATCTCAGGATGAGCCTCTATTGAGAGATGTGGTGAGACCCTTACACCATCCATCATCAGTGTTATTTGTCATGTGCTACATCTTTGCTTTGTAGCCTTACTTGTTATGGATAATGTACTCTCTAACTCTGTAAATCCTTCCATCGTCCATAAGTTCATAATGGTATTTTGGGGGAAAAAAAGCTGATTTCTTCACTGCCTGGCTGTGATTACATCATACGCATTTAGAACAATGGAACCAGACTGGCTAATTAATATAGAAATGTCAATTGAGATTATCCTTGGAAACTCATTCACTCAGAACCAGCATCTATTCCCTGGTAAAGATAACTCTGTGCCCAGGAGACTGGCCCTCATGTGGCGGGTTTATTTCAGAACCAATCTACATAAAGAACGCTTTACAACATAGTCTGTAGTTAGCCCCTGCCCTTAGCAACAGCAAATGTCTACTTTACAAGATCTGCTAAAAATATTACGTAGTTACATACACCCTCCAAGTGCCTCCTGCTCAGCCTGTCTTATTTATGTAGTTCAATGATTTTGATAGCAAGATCTTGTCTATCATTACATTTTTTCGATGAAGGACCACAAAGCCTATAACATCTGCCATCTCGTTCATCTTTATATCAACTATCTCAGGAAGTCAGAGGCGCTGAGCTCTGTAACCATTTTACAGGCGCAGAAGGTGGGGCGCAGAGTTGGCCAGGCTCATGAGCTCAGCTTTTCTTTCTTTTACCTAAGCAGCACCTGCGTTTGAGATGGGATACATTCATGCAGCAGTTTCGATTGAGAGAATGATAAGTAAACAGCAAAAACAGGATATGAGAGGCATTCTGCAGCCACTTGTGGCATTAGGCAGTAGGTGGGGTTTGAGCTGAGACACTGAAGGCTGTGATCTTATCAGGATGCTAGTGAGTGTGAGGGAGCTGTTTCCCAAGAAAAATCCTGGGACGAGCCTAAGTACGTTGGGTGACCCAGTAAATGGTGCTGAATCCTCTCTATTAGGAGAATGCTTTGGGTTTCAGCAGACTGCTAGTTCCCATCTCAGAAGTGACTGTATCTTGCTGATGTCTCTGGGCATATGTGCGTGTGTGCATGTTTTTGTATTAGCCCCAGAACTGCACGCTATGAACTCATTCAGCCACATCTGGCACTGAGCCTTTCCTGTATAGAAATGAAGCTCCCAGTTTACCTCTGAGCATTGCAGGGGTGGGAAACGCCTACTCTTTGGTGTTCCCATCTCCCCACTACCCAGTTCTTAAAGAGTCATTCTGAAAGAATTGAGCCAATACTATTTTGAAAATTCAGGTGCTTAACTAACTCAGGGCCAAATTTCACACTGCCCCAGGAGAGGATCTTATATTTCTTTTTTTTTTCTCTCCCCTCCCTCCTTCTTGCTGGCATCTCACAGCTTGATTCCTATCTTGGGAGCATGAGAAATGTGTGTGCCAACTGCTAGCAGCATTTATGGCAGCAGGAAGAAAGGAAGCACAGTGGGAATTGACAAGGAGGTCCATGAGGATACTGTGGAACCCAGAAGGGGCATGCAGGGAAGAGGAGGTGGTTGAAAGCAGATGTACTGGCTGGACATAGAGCCTGGAATCAAGCCCACCATTGTTCTTTGACTGGAGGCAGAGACAGAGTCCCTGAGGGATACTTGGTGTCTTCTGGGCTTCCCAAGGAAAGACAATAGGGATTGGTCATTAGGAATCCAAACTATATGAAGCAGAAACTTGATTCAATTAGACTTTGAATATTATTTTGATATTCTGGGTTTTTTTCAGCTCAAGATATTATTTCCTAACACACATTTTTTATTTCATTCAAAATTCAGCAAACCATTAATTTGGTGGTACAGTGTGATTCCTAAGTTAATTTTGTCAACTGTTGCTATCTCTGTGTTGTATCAATTATCATTGGGGCACAATTTACTTGTAAATCATGCATAAACACAATTCAAGAATATTCAGAATTGCAAGTGACACAAAGAGTGGTATTAAGTTGCATGCTAGGTATACCAAGCTATGACATATTACTGCTAATGATTTGTATGCAAAACATCCTCTAATATAGGGATTCTTAACTTGGAATTTGTAATCTTGCATTTTTTCCTCCAGTATTTCAATATAATTAATTTCCTTTCTAATATTAGGTATTTTATTTTATGCATTTAAATATTTTATTAAGGGATACAAAGACTGTCAAAGAGGTCTGTAATATAAAAAGGTAGTATATATACATATATATGTAATCAGAAAAGCAAGTAGAGAGAAGAAAAAATAAAAGGGAGAAACATATACATAGAAATAGGAAGAGAAACAAAAAGAGAAAGAGAGAGAGAGACAGAGACAGAGACAGAGAGAGAGAAACAGAGAGAGAGACAGAGACAGAGACAGAGACAGAGAGAGACAGAGACAGAGACAGAGAGAGACAGAGAGAGACAGAGAGGGAGAGAGACAGAGAGAGAGAGAGACAGAGACAGAGACAGAGACAGAAAGAGACAGAGACAGAGAGAGAGAGAGAGAGAGAGAGAGAGAGAGAGAGAGAAGAAGAAGAAAGAAGAAGAAGAAGAAGAAGAAGAAGAAGAAGAAGAAGAAGAAGAAGAAGAAGAAGAAGAAGAAGAAGAAGAAGAAGGAGGAGGAGGAGGAGGAGGAGGAGGAGGAGGAGGAGGAGGAGGAGGAGGAGGAGGAGGAGGAGGAGGAAGAGGAGGAGGAGGAGGAGGAAGGGGAGGAGGAAGGGGAGGAGGAGGAGGAGGAAGGGGAGGAGGAGGAGGAGGAAGGGGAGGAGGAAGGTAAGAAGATAAGAAGGGAAAGAAATCACTCAGCTTTCTCCCCAACATGTAATGTACCAGTTTTTGATGATGATGATGATGATGATGATGATGTTGCTAGCATTTGTATGGCTCTTTGGAGTTTACAACTACTTTACATGTGCTTTCTGTCTTTACAACATCCCTATGAACTCAGTGCTATTGCTATCTCCCATTTTACAGATGGTAGAACTAACACTGAGAAGTTAGGTGCTTTCTCAGGACTCACCTTTAGTAAGTCTCTAGAAAAAGGGATTTGAATTCAGATCTTCCTAATTCCAAATCTTCCACTCTCTCCATTGTGCCACCTAATTTCCTCTTACTGAAATTCCCAAATCAGCATTAATCCTCAAACCACTGAGCATTGATTTAGAGTTAGAGGTTCAGAGATCATTTTCCTAAAACATTCTTTTTATAAATAAGGAAACTAGACTTCAGAGAGATTCAGAGATATTTGTCTCAGATTATAGTATTAAGTAAGACAGTATTTGAACCCAGAGCTTTTAGTTACAAATTCAATATTCTTCCTATTAGACAATGCTCTATTCCATGCTCACTGACTATCTGGTACTATTTCATTCATTTAATTAATGTTTATTAATTCTACAAAAAAAGGAGGGAAGGTGAGAGGTAGGAAAATGGAGGAATGAGGGTGGGGAGAGAAGAGGGGCCAAGTCAAAGCACTAGGAAATGCTTACACATTGGGTGAGGCTTGGATGATAAACATTATCAGAATAAAAGATAGCAGGAAGATATGTTGATGCATCAGTTCCTATGGTGACATTAAAAGAATCAGAAGGCTTCTTACACATAGAAGAAAAATACATTTAGAAATAAATAGGTTAAAATCATACAAGATGGGAAGTGTCAACAGGTATAGATGTTATTGATTTAGAACTGGAAAAGTTCCCATGTTTGTAGAATCCAATCTCTTCACTTGACAGATAAACCAGGCTTGCCCTTGGTCACACAACTATTAAGATCTGAGATAAGATTCAAATCCAGGTCCTTTTCAGTACAAGTCCAACACCCTGGATCCTATCAATATCAATAAATTATTGCAACTTATTCATGACATGAAAGTGATTAAGCATTGTCTCAGTTGAAAATTTTAGCTTAAAAAAGGTCAAGGTCTCCCACTTCATCCAGAGCCATCTTTATTCATTTTTATCTGTATCTTGCCACTGGACCCAGATGGCTCAGGCGGGGAAAGTGATCTAGGTGATCTTGCACAGCCCTCCCTCACTTAAATCCAATTCACTTGCATGTCATGGCAGCACCTCCCTGATGTCATTATTGTCTTCAAGAATTAAGGACAACCAGCGAATAACAACAACAGCAGCAATTTGTTCAAATATTATTAAAGTCTCTAGACTTCTCTCTAGAAGAAGCTTTCTTTTGCAGAAATATCACACGGTCAAACTATAGCCCTATATTCTTCACCCTCTACCTTCATTGTTATTATATATTGCTGAAAGATTCGGGGGTTATTTCCCTCTAGAGTATAGTAAAAATGTTATTTTCCCCAATTTCAACTGGGCACTCAATACAGCAAGGCAATCCTTGTGTGCTTCCTTGATTGACTCTCCAACACAGTTTCCCTAGCGACTGCTTCAAATCTCTTTTCTCTTCCAGTCTACCATACCAGTCATTTTTCACTCCCTCTCAGCAGAGGATCTCACTTTATATCTTACTGAGAAAATAAAGGTCATTTGTCTTAATCCCTATCTTTTCCTTGTTGTAGGTTTCAAAGCCACAAGATTTCTTTCCCTATTATCTTCTTTTTTCCAGTCTTTCATAAAGATGTAGCCATTCTCTTTGACAATCTCAGTAAATGTGGTCCTGCTCCCATATCTTCCTAATTTTTTTTCTGACAGCTTACTATTGCAACCAAACCTTTCCCTCTAATTTTCCAATTTCTCTTTATTTATCATTTCCTTAGTGGCACCTGAACATTCAAGTTTAAAAATCTCTATACACTATCTGCCTCCAATTCCCCTTTCATTCACTGCTCAACCCTTTGAAATCTGACTTCTGACTACATCACACTCAACTGAAATTACACTTACCAATCATCTTTTAATTGCCAGATCAAATTGACCAGCCCTTATCCTTCTCTACTTGTAAGTATCATTTGACATGATCACCCTCCCTTCAATAAGAACTAATATTTTCTACTTCTTAGATTTCTGTGACACTGAACTTTCTAGTTCCTCCTCCCTTATATCAGGCTAATCCACATTCTTCTTTAATGGATAGTTTATATCCTAAGTTCATGTGTGGGTATATCTGAGAAACTTTTCTCCTCCTTGATTTCTTCTTTCTCGACCTTCTTCTCTTCCTACTCTTCCATTTCTTGTTCCTCCTTCTCCTCTTCCTCTTCCTTGTCCCTTTTCCCTCTCCTCTCATGATATGGCTTCAATTCATCTTTCTAAATTTATTGCACGTTATTTTCCTTTTCAAACTCTACATTCCAATCTAATTGACCTTGATTATGTCTTCCTACAAACAATAGTCCATATCCTACCTCCATGTTTTTCCATAGGCTGCACCCAATTTCTGAATTATGCTTCTTCCTTGCCTCCTATTTATAAAGTTTCTAACTTACTTCATCATTCAGTTCTGTTCCACCTCTTTTAAGTATCCTTCCAGACACACACTCTCAGTTTCCTTCCACTCCCATCTTGAAGATTACTTTGAATGCAGTTGTATTTACTTATCTGTGTACTTGTTACCCAGGTACCTCAATCCTCTTTCCCTCCCAGATAATGTTATCTCTTTGAGGTTACAGTCTGGTTTTTTTTTTTTTGTCTTTTTGTGCATAATATAATGTGATTTCTGACACATAATAAGCATATAAATCCTTTTTGAATGAATATACTTATCCACGACACTATAAATATCTTTGCATTTTAGGAGACAGTGCATTTTAATTGGTATTTCCAATAGGAGGTGTTAGATTTTCAATAGAATGGCTCAAGCCTTTTTAATGAGGAAGTAACAATCAGAACTCTTTGACTCCAGAGTTAACAAAAAGGTCCATATTACCAGGTAGAATAGTAGCCATGGTTATGGTACCCTAAGAGACACCCAATGTGTAAGTGTATCCTAGGGCTCTGGAATTATCTGGGAGCAGGAAGTATAGAGATTCTTTACTGTGTTCAGCATCATCAGTATTCCTATATAACTGTTGATATGGGATTTCTTCCTGAGGGAGACTAGGTCTGGAAGTAAAAAGTAATCTAGCAGCTCTCACTGGGTTGAATCACTGCTGGCAGAAGCATTTTTACTATAGACATCAAAGCATATGAAGTTCAGTGGATTTGCAATCAAGCAAGCATGCACACAAGCATTAACAAATATCGAAGACCTAGAGAGTCAAATATAAATTAACAAAGAGAAAACTGGGATAGGGGTTGGAGATGGCAAGGACATTTTAAGCCTATAAATGTATTAAAATGAATATAAAAGAAAGGCAAAGTAATTTGGGAGGAGCAAGACCTTTGTAGATAGCGGCAGAGAATTTTCTTGAGTTAGCTAGGGATTCTAAGAGTCAGAGGTGAGAAGAGAATTCATTTAAAGTAAGGCAGATAGTTACTACAAAGGCAAGAGATGGGAGATAAAACATTATGTGTGAGTAATAGTAAAAAGCTAGTTGACTTTTATCATGGAGCTTTGTAAAGGGGAGTCATGGATAAAAAAGCTGAAAGGGAAGACTATGCCAAAGTTGTGAAGGCATTTAAGGGCCAAACAGAGGGGTTTATGCTTGTTAGCCACAGGACAAGCCACTGTCCCTCCTCTAGTGGTCAAACAATGGCTCCAGTAAGAGGTAATACATAACAAAAAAAACAACTAGAATGGCTTGTTCCATTTCTACAAATACCTGATAGCCTGAGACACTACTCATCAGCTATAGTACATCTTTTAAAAATGTGTGGAGAATCTCTCTCTCTCTCTTTCTCTCTCTCTCTTTTTTCTCTCTCTCTTTTCTCTCTCTCTCTTTTCTCTCTCTCTTCTCTCTCTCTCTCTTTCTCTCTCTCTCTTTTCTCTCTCTCTCTTTTCTCTCTCCCTCCTCTCTCCTCTCTCTCTCTTTCTTTCTCTCTCTCTTTTCTCTCTCTCTCTTTTCTCTCTCTCCTCTCTCTCTCTTTTCTCTCTTTCTCTCTCTCTCTCTCTCTCTCTCTCTCTCTCTCTCTCTCTCTCTTTCTCTCTCCTTTTCTTTTTCTCTCCTCTTTCTCTTTTTTATTCACATACACAAATGCTTGGACACATCCCACAGATGCTATTGCTTTAGTTTGATATTAACAATTCTGTCATTTAGTGTGCATATATATTAATTCCTGCCTGTCCATTCAAGATGCTCATTTTACTGTGTAAATGCCTATAGGGCAAGACCTGGACACAATTTAGTTCATTTATTATGCCATCAAGCGCTGGAGCTTTATATTAATATTGCTTCTTGGTTAATGAGATGATAAAACTAAGGAATGGCATAGTCAAGTGAATTCATTAGGATCGTGTGGGTCATCATTAAGCCCTATCTTTTTAGATCTATACAGGTGAACCCTAGAGAAATCTCAGGTTGAAAAATAGAAATGTGAAAGGGGGTTGTTGAAAAGTCACTGTTTAAAAAATCTACTTACTTTTAGATCCTGCTTCTAATCTATACTGACTCCGTGACTCCCAGTAAGTGACCTAGTCTTTTTGGACTCTGGGCCTCTCTAAGACTCTGCCTGTATCCCAGGCCATCTCCAGTCATCCTAACTTTGTTCTTACCACTGGACTCTGGTGACTGGGAGAAGGAACAAAGGCCTTGTGCAACCCTGCTTCACTCAAATCCAGTTCACAAGTAAGTCAAGATATCACTCTGTGATGTGACTAGTCCTCTTTGAAAATGAATAATGGACAGCCTGAAGAATGTCAACTTCATCATTTAAGAGTTATTTATGCTGATGAGTCACAGGTATAATCCTGATCCCTTTTTTTCTTGACTGTTAGGATTTTGTCTAGTTGTGTCTTTGATGAACCTTTTCCCATCCCTCACCTCCATCTGTATGAGGGGGAAAAGGTTGCTTAGGTATTCTAAACAGATTTTTTTTTCGTACACTTACAATATTCCTTATTTCCGTCAGGACTTCCCAATTTATCTATCTCCAGGGTACTTATCACCATGATACATTTGTAGAAGATATTTGTCTTCCTGCTTTGGTCATCTGAAGTATTGTTCAATAAAAATTTTCATATGAGCTTTATAAGAATCAGGTTTCTAGGATACTCTCCTGTTTCTTGGAAATAGGAATACAAAATTAGATGTGACAGTTCTCAGATAGGGATAGGTAACATAAATGTTGATTGTAAATGTCAGGCACAAGATAGATCATCTTGATGATATCACTTTCCATCTCCAGCCTAGAGAAGCTCAGAAATAATTCTTGAGCCTTGTTGAGGATGCATGTCAATCTTGCCTATGATTATGAGTCTTATAGAGTCTCCCTACAATTGCAGCATTGTTTCATATTGTACAATAAACTTGCCATAGCCCGGGGCCCTCACGCAGACACTGAGTACATTCTGGAGTGACACTAAGGCAGGGTGGGAATGCCATTTGCTAGATACATAGTTTGGAGGACACTTACACATGTCATCTAGTAAAAATTTTCTTCCCACGGTACCTTGTCATAGAAACATTTTATTCACTGGTGGGAAACATGCCATGTGTCAGTAAGGGGTTATGGACTGCCCCTGGGTCATTGCTCTCCTTTTCCTTCTGCATAGTTCTCTCAGGCTAATTGGTCTGAATGCTACAGAACAAATTGGACAAAAAGCCCGAATGTGTTTCAACTAGTTCTGGACAAAGGCATTTCACAAGTGCTAAGTCAGTAGAAATTTGGGGTCTCTTCACTCACAACCTCTACCTTTAGGCAGACTCTTGTCCATTCTAGCAAAGACTACAAATAGTCTTCTAATTTTTACCTATTTGTCTAGCTTCTCCTATTCCAAATCCATACTACTTACAGCTACCAAATTGGTATTATTAGCACATAGATATAACCATGTCACTTCCTCTTACTCAAAATCTTCAATGGCTCACAATCTCCTTTAGTATAAAATGCAAACTCCTTAGCCTGGGATTTAAAGGGTTTCAGAATATGAATCCTACCTGCCCGCCTCTATGACATTAGGCAAGGCACTTCTCTGACCTCATTTTCTCAACTACAAAATGATGGAGTTGGACCTGGTGCTCTCTAACTAGAAGGGTTATTGACCCGTAATTCTATAATTCAACATTCCCAGTCTATCTCATATTATTCCTCTTCATGCCTTCTCCATTACAGTCAAACTGGTCTGTTGGCTTTTGTCTCTGTATGACACCTTGTCTCTCATCATTATGTTTCAGCACAAGTGGTCAAGATGTACCCCCTATCTGGAAGGCAGCTTTCCTGACATATCTGTCTCATGGAATCCCTTTGGGGGATACTTTGGAAGCTCAACTTAAGTACCATTTCCTACATGAGGACTTTCTCAATTTCCTCTTGAAAATGCTTTGGATTATTTTGCATATATACTTTGTATTGCAAACTCCTTGAAGACAGGAATTATTTTCATCCATCCATCCATCCATTTATTGTTTATTTATTTAATGTTTTTATTCTTGTACTGCCTAGCACAGTGCCTTGCGTGTGGCAGGTGCTTCTGGAATTGGATTGAATTGTACTGAACAGGATTGAATTAAATGTAGAATTTATTTTCTAAGCCCCAAAGTCACAGAAGCCCTTCTTAGAATTTGTTGAAGCTCTTTGGTTTACATTCCCCAAGGGTGGGGTTAAAAAAGGTAAAGGAAAAGTGGTTAGATAAGAAGCATAGATGCTTTAGTCAGAGGCAGTTTGTATGCTAGCAAAGCAGTGATGAATTGAATCAATTATTTGGATAATTCAAGGAAAAAAATAAATCCCCACCCTCTGTTTGTCTCAAAAAATCCTGCTAATGAGGCCAATGTGTTATTCTGGTTGTTCTAAATACAAATTGTCTTTTATTTCTCTCTTGTGGATATTTGCCACATTCTCATTCCTCTCCTTTCTTGCTCCTGCCCTGACATACTTTTATAGTATCTTTTCCAGAGGGAAGGCTGCAGGGAAACATTGCTCCCAGGAAACAAAATGCTCCCCAGAAAGTATTTGAGGAAAGAAGGAAGACTCACTGATGCTGATATATACTCTTACCTTTGAACCTAATCCTAAGTGGTGCTAATATCTCATTGTAAAAAAGCAGAACTACCCACTCTCTTTGGTTTAGTTTAGTTCAAATTACACTCCAGTCCACCCCCAGATGACTGTCAAGCTCCACTCTGCATGTTACCACATGTGCCATGCACCTCAGCAGAGGTTTGCCTGTTTTGTTCCCATTCAGGTTTATTTTTAAGTTGCTCCAAGCATTTACTCATCTAGATGTTATGACTCCCCTCAGCTGCTTTGCTTACTGGAGGGCTGTCTACTGTTCTCTAGCTTTTTTTTTTTTTTTTCTGGTAGGTATGGCTCTATTGTTGAAGCCTAGCCCATCCTACTTCCAGGCCTGAGCTATTTTGGTCAGCTTTTCCTCTGTGAGGTGCATGGACTCAGTAGGGAAGTTACACGTTTATGTCCCCAGGCTCAGTACAAGTACTTTTAAAATGCTAGCTGCTCTTATTTTTATGAGCAACACCATATATTTCCCCCTTAGGCAATAGAACTAGTGAACTCATGAGATCATAGGATCCTAGAATTTAGAATAGGGATGAACCATAGAGGCCATTTAGTCCAACCCCTTCCTCTCCTTTCCCCCCTATTTTACCGAGTCACAGAAAGGTTAAGATTTGTCCAGAGTCACACATAGTTACTTAAGTATCTGAGACAGGATTTGATTTTGGGTCTTTTTTTTTTTTTTATAAGTTCCCTCACAACTCACTGGGTGATTGGCACCTGGTGATTCTTCAATCAACATTGCTGATCAGCCCGCTGGAGGTTTGGTACAGTAAGAAGGAGGTGTGGCAAACAGATGAATACCTGTGGCATCTCAGATGGTAATCCGGTAATCAGTCAAGGGCCTTTGGGCAAAACTCTTCCCTTGGCTGTTACCTTGACAGCTGTAAGGGGATGTGGCAGGTAGTTTTCAAGATTTTTATGAATTTCCTCTTGGAGGTTAATGATTGTTTATCAGGTCTCTACCTGAAGGGACTTGTTCTTCACCAGATTGAAAGGAAAACTTTCTTGTAACCCATCTGCCTTAGTTTGTGAACATAGTTGTAGGTCTGCTTTATCTGTGCCAATTAATATTTGTAAATCAACAGGGGCTGATAAAGCATGTTTGCTCTGAACGGGTATAATGAGATTTTCAAAATTACATTTCTTTGTGATTGGAAGATTCCCATCCTTTGCTCCTGAGTCCATCTCAAGGTTACTGACCATGTATAGGAGTCTTCAGGACTCTACACTAACATGTGATAACTTTTTAAAAAGTAAATGCTTATGCTATGGAGGCTGTCCGGCATTAAAAATATCTACACTTATAAACATAAAATATAATTAACCAATTTCCTGTATTACACCCCTATCAATGTTGGACCCTACTTAATTGCCTCCCTTCTTTACCTGAAGTTACAAGTCTGTGCTTATCCTTGAACCTCATTCTAGCAATTATGCAGATTTTTAATTAAATCACTATTTAAATCATTTGCCAAACTTTTGCCATGTGTAAGTTGATCTATTGGGTGCTAAGAGCTACTCAGAGGATGATTGATAGGCTAAGTGGTTCCTGTCTTGGAATAGGAAGGAAGAAGCAAGCCTATGTGGACTTTCCTGCTCCTTTTTAATTGTCACAACAGAGAAACAGTAAGGATCAAGAACCAAATCCTGAAGAATGGCTAATCAGGAGGCATCTCAGTTTCTTTTCTCTGATGAGTGAATACTGCTAGAGAAAGCCACAAATGCAACCTATGTTTACCTATTCCCATTTTCCACAATTGTCCCAAGCATTATTTTCTCCCTTTTCTTCCCACCAACCGTGCCTCTAACCCCTGTACTCTCAGCACACAGCTTCCTACTTCAAAGAGAAGATTGAGATCATTCTTACCTCTACTTAGCTCAGAGTTACTTTGCTTTCTCACTCATTCTTTTGTCCTTCCTTCTAGGCACAGAATAAAAGGTATTAATGCTTCTTGCTAAAGGGAATTCCTTAGTTCATTCTATTCTTTCCCTACCCCCTTCAAGGCTTTGGCCCAGCCATCATTCCTTTCCTTCATGCATCTTTGTTCTTCCCACAGTCACTGGTTTCTTTCCATTTGCCCATTGTAGTCCATGGCCCAGAACTATAGTTATTTTATCATTATTCCTGACTTTTCATGACCCCATGCTCCCCCAGACATAAAGTATTAACCTAAGACTGAGGTTTTCTATAAGGGGAAAGTGCTCAGAGCTGATAGAGAGTTGTTTCCTCAAACTCAGATCTGCATTGTCTATATAATTTAATAGACTAATGAAAGTCTGGATTTGGTGCTTCATGTTTTGGCTCTATTCCTCACTGACTCTGGCTCACTATTTGGTCCTGGAACTTGGCAAAATCCAAAAATTTCTTCTCTTGATTAAGGAATGATTTAGTTATCCTGATACTCCATTACTTCCATCTCTGAGGACAAGAAATTCCCTGTAGGGTTGTGCAGATCGGCAAGCTTCCCTTTACCATTCCTGTTGATATTGGAAGGCAAGTCCAGGGTTATAGTGTAGCACAGGTAACATCCTCACTATTTCCTAGAACTTTCAGAAACCATTTCAAGCTGCTGACCACATATTCCTACTGGATATTCTACTCTCTAGATCTCAGAGAAATATTGCTCTCCTGGTGCTTCCATCTTTTTTAAACAGTCTTACTCTATCTGGTTGGCGTCTTATCGTTTTTCTGAATGCTAAAGTGGGCATTTCCCAAACTTCTGTTCTCGGGTCTCGTCTCTCTCGCTTTTTCCCCCACTGCATATCTCTTGGCAATTTCATTCATGCCTATAACTCCAACCTCTATGTAAGTAATGCCTAAATTTGTGGCTACAGATCTGAATTCTTGATCTGTGTCATTAACTGTCTACGTGATACCTCCTCTTGGCTATCCCATTGGAACCTGAAATTGCACATGTCCTAAATGGAGCTTATTGAATTTTAACCCTGAACTTGTTCTCTTACACACACATACAGACACATTATAAATGTATATACTCAGTTATATATGTGGTATGACCATTGTTTACTCAGTTTTCCATATTCAAATCCTTGAAGTTTTCTATGATTTTTACTAAGTTATTTTCACTCATTCATTTATCCCATTAGTCAATCAATCATCAAGAATATATGTATACTGTATTCTAGGAACCAGGGATACAGAGCAAAAATGAAACAGTCCCTGCCCTCAAAGAGATATCCATTCTATGGAGGGAGGCATGAATACAAATGTATTTGTATGAAAAATATGTAAAATAAATGCTACAGATTTGTACAGAATAACTGATAGATTTTTTGGGGGAGGATTGTGAGGATCTCATACCTGGAGTGGATATTGGATTAGGAAGGTCTCAATGTAGGTGATAATTTACCATCTTTTTGAATGAAACCATGAAATTTAAATGTTGAAATCAGAGTTCATTCCAGATATGATAACGGATATAAAGGTAGAGAGATGGGAACCAGAGCAAAGCCAGCTTGATTTGAATGGAATGTGTGGGAAGTCAGGTCATGCTTAATTAAATTTAGAAAGGCAGTTTGGAGCCAAAGTGTAAATAGCTTTAAAAACTAAAGAGAAGAGCTGATATTTGATATTAGAGGCAATAGGGAGCCATTGCTGAGTAAGAAAGTACTCTACTCAAAGCTGTACTTCAGGGAAATCAATTTGGAAGCTGTCTACACAGCTTCACAGATCACATAAAAAAGGGGAGAGATTTGAGCAGGGAATGTTTTTTTTTCCTTCTTTCTCCCCTGTAATATCTCTTGCATATGTCCCATTTTTTCTACTCCCACAATCACAATCCTAGTTTAGTTCTATATCTTCATCACTACCATCTGGACTATTACAATAGCTTCTTGAGAGTATTTCTACTTCTTTCTTCCAATTCATCCTTCATAATTGCCAAAATAATTTTTCTTATGCAGAGATTTGGTCATATCATTCTTCTACAAAATCTTCAGTGGCTTTCCATTCATTACCTACCCAGTTAACTTTTAAGCTTCTTTGCCTAGATTCTAGACTTTTTACAGTCTGGTTCCAAGCTAACTTTCCTATCTTGGCTTATATTACTCTTTTTGTGGTACTTAGAACAATACCTAGTACATAGTAGGATGCATGTCAACTTGTTGGCTTTTTAACGCATACTACGTTTTAGTCACATTATGGTATTCTATATTTCCAAAAATATCTTGCAACTTCTTTTTTTTAAATTTCATTCTTTTATTTATTTTTAATACACATTGCTTTATGAATCATGTTGAGAGAGAAAAATCTGAACAAAAGGGAAAAACCATGGGAGAGATTAAAAAAAAAAAAACAGAAAAAAGAAGGGAACATAACACATGTTAATTTACATTCAGTTTCCTTAGTTCTTTTTCTGGATGCAACTGACATTTCCTGTCCAAAGTCTATTGGGATTGCTTTGAATCATTGAGCCACTGAGAAGAACCAAGTCTTTCATAGTTGCACATTCTTGCTGTTATTATGTACAATATATTACTGGTTCTGCTTGTTTCTCTCAGCTTCAATTCATATAAATCTTTCCAGGCCTTTCTAAAATCATTTTGTTCATCATTTTTTATAGAACAATGATATTCCATTACTTTCATATACCCCAACTTGCTCCCCCATTCCCTAAATGAAATGTTTGCACATGGGGGTCACTTTCCTTCCTTTATGGTTTCTTTGGGATACAGACCCACTAATGGCACTGTTGGGTCAAAGGGTCTGCACAGTTTTATAGCCTTTTGGGCAGAGGTCCAGATTGTTTTCCAGAATGGTTGAATTATTTCCCAAATCCACCAACAATGCATTAATGTTCTCATTTCCCCATATCCCCTCCAACATTTATCATTATCTTTTCCTGTCATGTTAGTCAATCTGAGAGGTGTAAGATGGTACCTCAGAGTTGCTTTAATTTGCATTTCCCTAGAGCATTTTTACATGACTTTGGATGGCTTTAATTTCACCATCTGAAAATTGACTGTTCATATTTTTTGATCATTTATCAGTTGGTGAAGACCTTGAAATTTCAAATCTCTATATCAACTCAGATGATTATTTTTGCCTATAATATTCTTTCTCCCCCTCTTTCCTGTTGGCTCTCCTTCAAAATCTAACTCATAGGCCATCTCCTCCTTGCAGCCTTACCCCATCTCCTGCTAGTAACAACCCTTCCTTTCAGAACTCAGAGAGCATTTTGTTTTGCAATCCTAAAAATGTGTGTGTCTTTGTTTTATACCACACCTCCTCCTTCTCTCCTTACACCTCAGGCTAGAGTATAGGTATGCTGGTAAATCAACAAACCTAAAGTGGAGAAAACTCTGGAAAGAGTTTCAGAATTTTAATCAAGAGTTATATAAACACAAATAAAAAGAACCTCTTGGTTTATTAGAGAGATTTCTCTGGGGTTCTGCCATTCAAAAGACTGAGAAAACTGAAAGTAAAGAGCTGATCTTAAATACTTGCCAGTTTACTTTGTCCTTGTCTAACTGTAGTCAAATGCTTTAATCTCTCTTGACCCCAGGTTCCTCTGTAAAAGAAGGGGTTCGGCTATAATGTCTTTTAGGTTTCTCCTGGTGCTAAATTATCTTATTTAAATGAATTCAAATTTTTTGAATTTTTAAAAAATATTGAAATTGTTTGTGTTTACATTACCTAAATTTCATAACCATCTCATATAACAAATGCCTTTTTTAAAGAAGAAAAAGATAAAAAATATGAAAACTAATGCATTCTATATCCAACCCCTCCTTTCCCTCCATCCCAATTTGACAACATATTCCGTGTTCTTCCCTGATGGACATGGCACCTCTTCAAAAGAATATGGGCAGATGTCTTCTCATATTTCTTCATTAGGGGCATGTTTGGTTTTTGCAATTTGGCAACATTCATCTTCTATTTTCTTGTTATTTTTTCCTCCTGTTTATGTTGTATTCAATGTGTAAAATGTTTTAAATGTTTTCTTGACTATTCATACTTGATATTTAAGTTACTCCATGCTTCTCTTTTATCATTTTCCATTTATTATATTCTATTATATTCATATATCACTATTTGTTTTAAGTATTTACTAATCAGTGGACATCTACTTTACAATCAACATTTTAAAAACATAAAGAAAAATCAAACATCTTTGTTGAATGGAAATATAAAATTTCAAGTCAAAGATTCATGTTGAAAGATCAATATCAGTATAAATAGCAAAATGTGGGGCTTGTCAGAAGTGTATGGTGTGACACACAAAAAAAAACTTTTATTGATACCGTTTGTTTTTATTTACAGTCATTTCTTGATATTTTCCCTCTTGTCCTCCTCCCACTATGAAAATCATTTGTATCAAAGAGTAATTAAGTAAAAATACCCAATATAGAGTGATCTCATTGATAACATTGTTCTATAATAGCTCTCACTTCCTTGTTCATTGCCTAAAACTCCAACCTTTAGTAGTGTCTAGTTAAAATCTTTAAACAATCTTGGAGATCTTGTTAGCATATTTTCAGACCTGGGACCTGGTCAGCCAGGTGGATTCCACTTGGCTCCTCCTTGAATCCTCCCTCTGAGCTGATAAACTCCTTCTTGGTTCCTCCCCTTACTCCTGCCTCCCTCCAACCCTCAGGGCTCCATTTCCCCTGAGTTATTTTTCCAAATTGCTCATTCAGTATTACCGCCTTGCCTAGTCATATTTAGTTGTATTACTATACATGTAATACAATAGCAAAGCTTTATAACCTGTGATAGGTGCCTATGATATAGTTTCTTTAGCACATGAACTGAATTTCTATTATTCTATTTGTATATAATATTCTTTTGCACCTATTGCTCTTCCAAATCTATTTCATATTTATCACTTCTGTTAGCTTATTACCTCTTCAGAAGATTGGACAAAAAAGAAAGAAAGAGTTTCCCAAATGCCCAGTTGGGAATCTAGTAGGGCAGCTCTACTTACAAAGGTTGTTTTTGATCCTTCCTTCCTGAAGAGGAGAATGACATCAGGAAGGTGATACATGTAAGTGAGTTGGATTTAGATGAGGAGGAGTTCTGTAAGATTACTTGCTTTACTTTCTCCTCCTAAGCCAATTTTTTTTTGCCTCAATTATAACATAACCTTAATCACTGAATGGATGCAGTGCTTAGTTTTAAAAAGTCCAAGATCTCTTCTGGAAGAAGAATACATTATACATTATTTGACAAAAATTTCTGGGAAAACTGGAAAATAGTATGTCAGAAACTTGGCATAGACCTTCATCTTACACTCCATAACAAAATTTGGTCAAAATGGGTGCATGCTTTGGGCATAAAGGATGATACTATAAGCAAATTAGGAGAGCAAGCAATAATTTACCCACCAGATCTTTGGAGAATGAAAGAATTTATGACCAAAGAAGAACTAGAGAACATTATAAAAGACAAAATAGACAACTTTGATTACATTAAATTAAACATTTTTTTTTTTGCACAAACAAAATCAACAGAAACAAGATTAAAAGATAAGTACAAAGCTGGGAAAAAGTTTTTACAGCTAGTGTTTCTGATAAAGGTCTCATTTCTAAAATATATAAAGAACTATGTTAAATTAATAAGAATACAAATCATTTCCCAATTGACAAATGATCAAAGGATATGCACAATTTTCAGATGGGGAAATTGAAGCCATCTATAGTCAAATAATAAAATGCTCTAAATCACTATTGATTAGAGAAATGCAAATTAAAACAAATAACTCTGTATCTTATACTTCTCAGATTGACTAAGATGACAGGAAAAGATACTGATAAATGTTGGAGACAATGTGGTAAAACTGGGACATTAATGCTTTGTTAGTGGAATTGTAAAATGATCCAACCATTCTGGAGAGCAATCTGGAACTATGCCCCAAAGGGCTATAAAACTGTAATTTTTTGATCCAGCAGTGCCAAAGAAATCATAAAGGAGGGAAAAGGACCTACATGTGCAAAAAATGTTTGTAGTAGCTTTTTTATGGTAACAAAGAATTGGAAAATGAGTAGATGCCCTCAATTGGGGAATAGTTGAAATGAGTTGTGGTATATGAAGATAATGGAATATTATTGTCCTATGAAAATGTTATATAAAATATACAAAATAAATGTGTTCTTTTATAGAACTTTATATATAGAAAGAAATTAAAGAAAAAAATCTATAAAATGTTCCAAAAGTAAAAATCATTGTTCTAAGAACAGCATTCTCTAAAAATGAATAAGTTGATTTTAGAAAGGGCTGGAAAGATTTATTGATGCTGAGTGAAACAAGCAGAATCAGGAATACAGTGTACACAATGACAGCAAGAATGTGTGATCTTTATGATCAATTATAAAAGGCTCAGTTCTTTTTAGTAGTTTGGTTATTCAAAGCAATCCTAATAGACTTTGGACAGAAAATGCCATTTGCATTCATAAATAAAACTAACATAACTGAATGTAAATCAAGACATTCTATGTCCACTTGTTTTTTCTGTTTTTTTCTCTCATAGATTTTTTCCCTTTTATTCTATTTTTCTCTCCCAACATGATTCATAAAGCAATGTGAATTAAAATAAATTAATTAATTAAAAAGAGGTCAAGATCTACTGTATCCAGGAACATTCTCAGTTGTTCTGATCTATATCTGGCCACTGGACCCAGATATTTCTGGAGGGAAAAGTGAAGCAGGTAAGTTTGCACAGTTGTTTCTCACTTAAATCACTTGCATGTCATGTTATCACCACCCTGATATCAAGGTCCTCTCAAGGAGAAAGGACAAACAATAAATAACAATTGCAGACTATATTTGGCTTACAGATTTGTGTTGATTGCCTATAAATCTTATTAATTGGACTTTCTTCATTAATAAAGTGTTTATTTTTTCTTACATTAGGTTTATCTTACTCCTTTTGAATAGTTATATCACAGACAGTTTGGGCTTTTCAAAATCTCTAAAGGGCTAGTTACATGTATACCATGTTCCTTTTGTTTTCCCATTTCTTCTTTACTTCAAACTCTTATGGAACTTTTTTTAAGCCTTCTTTGAAGTTTCAGCATCTTTTTTCACTTTTATCAACCGGTAACAATTGCAACAAACAATAGCTTTGGTAATTTTTACATCAAATTCACAATCATCTAACCTATTACTTAGTTCTTTTGCCTTCATAGACCATTCATCTACAGATTTGCTTATGTTATTGCAAGGGATGACCTCAGAAGAGATATGCTGCTTATGAGAATTTCATGCTTGTTATTTATTCTCAAATACTGAGTAAGCTCCTTCTACTAGGCTTCATTTGAAGATTGCTGACTGTCAGACTCTTCTTTATTCTTCAATTTACCTTTTCTGGGACATCTTCTTTTACTCCCCTCGCTTATAGAAATTATTAAGGTTTTCAGTTCGCAAGGCCTTTAATACAATTTTTGAAACTTACTCCACATGTTTGTGGGTACATTAGATGGATATTATTTATCAGCATTTTCTGCATTTGCCTTTGTCCCATTTTTAGATCTATCAGTATGAAAACCAGAAAAGCCAACTTCTTCAATCATACTATCTCTTTTATCTTCCTTTAAATTAAGTTCTGAGATTTTCTATGTTGTCACATTGGTAGAATTCAATTCAGTATCACTGATTTTTCACATCTTCTTTTACTTCATTTAGATTCCACTTTTGTAAACTAAATGAAAAATAAAAATTGTAGGTTGACAAATCATAGCCATTTTAGATCTATGAAAATAAAAACCAACTGACTTATTTGACTGGGCATTTTGAAATGTGAACAACAGTTATTAGATGCTTATCAGTAGTATATAATTTATTTATTGTTTACACTTGAGGCAACATGTCTGTATTTTTTTCATGTAAAAGTTTTCATTTTTGTTTAAATTTTATACAATTGAAAATTTTCTCTTTAGGGTTTTATGGTCAACTCTGCCCCTTGGTTAAGAATTTTCCCCTGAACCATAGCTGTAAAAGGTATTTACTTCCATTTTTATATAATTTATTTTTGATGATGGGAGTTTTAATGTTTAATTTACATATTCTTGAGGAGGTTATTTTGGTCCTTGGTATAAGATTTAAATTAATTTTTATGACTGCTGCTTGAATCCTACCTCCTAACTATTTTTGTAGCTTCAGGTAAATCAATTTAATGTCCCAAATCTCCTTTATTCCCTTTATAATAGAGAAGGTTGGACTAGAGTTTCTTCAATCTTTATTAGCTCTGGAGATGCCATTCTATGATCTCTATGATCTATGATGATATTCTATGCCATTTCCATTTTTTTTCTGTCTTGTCAGCATGCTCTATTATTGTTTGCTGTGTCTTTTTCTAAGTATCAACACTAAAGTCATGAATTTTGACATTAATACAATATCATGTGTTATAACTAATTTTGTTCTTCTGTGCTCCCTTTGCCAAATAAGGGTAAGATTGAGTCTTATATAAAATTTATATTTTCCAAATCTTAACAGAATGCTGTGCACATAGTAGGTGCTTAATGTTTGTGGAAAGAGAAGAAAAGAAGGAAGGAAATGAAGAACAAAAGAAAGAAAGGAAGGAAGGGAAGAAAAAAAGGGAAGAAAGAAAAATGGAAGTTAGAGGAAAAAAGAAAAAGAACAAAAAAAGGAAGAAAGCAAAGAAGAGAGGGAGGAAAGAAGGGAGGGAGAAAAGAAAGAATTGGTAAAAGAGGAGAAAGATTGACTTGAAACAGGGAAGGTTATAAAAATTAGACAATTAGTTAAAGCAGGAAATCAAGTTCAGGTATTTGAAAAAGTATCAAGCAGATACTATAGATCTAGACAGGGAAGAGGTCAAGTTCAATGATATCAGCTAAATTGAGGAGAAACAAAGAGGAAATGTAAACCTCTAATGATAAGACCCCAAGATCTGTGGGAGTTAGAAAGACTTAGATAATGGCCCTAGCTCACAATGTTGCTCAACTTTTATACACTGCATGCTCTCTGACTTATTTCCTGGGTGTGGGTGCCCCTGGACCTCTAAAATGCTCATCATAGCTCATATAAGTTCAGAGGACTAAAGGTAATCCTATTCCTGATTAAAAAAGGGCAATGATATTTTGAAGATTTCATGATTATCCAGGCACATAGCATTAAACACATGGCAGATCATACACAATCATCTATATTTAGCTCTGAAACAGGTTTTTGCTTTTACATTTACATATAGGTGCATCTGATCTTAGATTTCATAAAACAGGTATTTAAAACAAAACAATGAGCTCATAGTTTGAAGGCTTGATTTAGAAAAAAAATCAAGAAAGTTGTTTGATTTCTTTATTCCACACAAATCTCCCTTTCCTTCTCCCCCCAACTCTTCTTTTTTCACTGCAATTTAAGGATGACAGTATCTTTTCTCAACCTGGTGAAAAGTACTAACCTGAGAAAAGTTGTTCTCTTTTGTCTATTCTTTTTAAACTTGCTATTTTAGGAAATTTTATCTCCCTTGGTGCAAGGGAGGTAATTAAGTGTTTTGGTTTCAAAGGAAGGACAGAGAACATGCTAATGCCAACAAAGCAAATGAGCAATAAGCAAAGGAGTTATTAGAGAGAAATTGAAAGAACATTGTGCTTAGAATAAACTGTAATGCAAAAACCTGACTAATGATAACTGAGTAGATCTTATTCTACAGTCTAATACTTGAATGTATTGTCCACAATGTGGGAGAATTATTTAGTATTAGACTAATTAGGAAAAAGGAAAGTAATAAGCATTTATATAGCACCTACTATGTGCCAAGTTCTTTATAAATATTATCTTAGTTAATCTTCACTGCAACCCTTTGAGCAAGATCTTATTATGATTCCCACTTACAGTTGAGGAAACTGAAGTTAATAGAATTTAAGTGACCGTCTAGACTCTAGAGTCAAAGGACTAGTAAGTGCGTAAGGCTAGATTTGAACTCAGGTCTTCCTGTTTACAATTATTCAGTCAATCAACAAAGCTTTATCAGATGTGAACTTACTCATTGCCAGACATTGTACTAAACTCTCAGGACATAAGGAAAGGCAAAAAATATCTCTGCTTTCACATGACATAAATAAATGCATATAGGATAAGCTGAAACTTACATAGTACATTAAGTTTTGTGAAGACCTTTCTCATTTGACCCTCAAAACAAATCTGGAAAGCAAATGGTATTGCAGACTTTATCAAAAAATTGAGGCTGAAATGGTAATTGCCTTGTACACGATCAAGAAGGTAATCCTGAGGCAGGATTTGAACTTAGGGCTTCCTTTCTCCAAGTTCTGCAATCTAATAATTTTAGAGGGGAAGGCATTACTATCTGGGACTTGGAAAGGATTCCTGCCTAGAATAGAATTTGACCTTGATTTTGAAAGGAAGTCAGGGATTCTAAGAGGCAATAAGTAGGTGAATATTTCAGGAATGGGAGATAAGAAGCACAATGGAAGATACTGTGGATATAGAAATGACAATCTGGCAGCTGATTTAGTGTATGGGGTGATTGAAAATGATTGATTAGTCATAGCACTGAGGTTGTAACCCTGGATCATTGGATGGATGTTTGTTCCCTCAAGAGAAAAAGAGAAGTTAAGTAGAGGAATAAGTTTTGGGAAAAATGATAATGAGTTCTATATTGTATATGTTGAGTTTGAGATGAGTATGGAATATTGAGTTTGAATTTTCAATAGATAGTGTTGAAGGACTCGAGCTCAGGAGAAAGACCAGAACTCAATATATAGATCTGAGAGTCATTTGCATAGAGATGATAATTGAATCCAAGGGAGCTGATGAGATCATCAAGTGAGATAGTGTAAGAAGGGAGAAGAAACAAGGTTTTGGAGCCTAGCCAAAGTGAGTCTAGCCTGTATTTAAATCCAGCAAGAGAGGCTGAGAAGGAATATTTAGCCAGATAGAGGGAGAATCCAGAGTAGTAAACATTTGAAAATTCAGATAGCAAATAGTGGCCACAAGGAAAATATGGTGAATGGAGTCAGTTCTAGAGAGATTTCAAGAAGGATAAAGACTGAAAATGTCAATATGCTTTGAAATGTAAAAATCTTGTTAACTTTGAAATTGATTAATGAGTCAGAAGCTGGATTGCAGAGGGTTTAGTGAGAGATGAAGTAGTTTGGAAATGTAGAGTTTATTTTCAAAGAGTTTAACAGAAAGGAAAGAGAGTTATAATATATAGCTAAAGGGAGTGACAGGGTTAAGTTGTTGCAAGGTGGGGTAGGTGGAGGTGGTGGATAAAGAATGGATATGAGCATATTTATAGGTGGCAGGAAAGAAACTAGTGAATATGGAGAGGAGACTGATGATGATGATGATGATGATGATGATGATGATGATAATGGGGAGGAAGCAAGAGGAGAATAGAAATGGTGAAGGGGAGAGAGAGAGAGAGAGAGAGAGAGAGAGAGAGAGAGAGAGAGAGAGAGAGAGAGAGAGAGAGACAGAGACAGAGAAAGAGAGACAGAGAGACACAGAGATGGAAAGAGACAGAGAGGGACATAAAACACATGCATTGAGAGAGAGAGAAAGAGAGAGAGAGAATATGATAATAGAAAGGACAATTTACGGAAGATGTCTGGGAATAAGAACATGGATATATTAGGGGTGTGCTGGTAAATATTTTACAATAGATCCTCTGAAAAATTGTACACTCCATACATTTTAAAATTTAATCAGAATTATCTACATTTTATCCATCATTTTCTTAAATCTAAACAATCAACAAAATAATAAATCAATTTCTAATTTGTAGTGTTTGCTGATCTCTGAGACATAAATGTTCACAGCATAAAATGAGTAGTCAGCCTTCACAAATCATGTTTGAGCTGGCTTCAGCATTCTCTGAGCTATGTGTAAAGACTTGGCAAGGCCAAAAACTACCTTTTAATCACAGATTGAAGTGAAAGAAGAAGTAGAAGGGGAGGGTATGATGGGGGTGAGAGATGAATAAAGGGGAGAAGATGAAACTATTGGTAAATGGCCTCAGTTTCTTTTTCAATATTCAGGAGCAATTCAGGAGGTTTTCAGATATTCAGTTGCAATGACAGGGTATTATAGTAGGCCTGAGGAAAGGAGAGAAAGTTTGAAACAGCTGCTGTGTTTAGCACAAGAGAAATTATTAGGAAGAAGTAAACAGATTGCTTTGTTGCAGAGATGGCTCACTTGAGATTAGATAACAAATTTTTGTGGGCCTATTTAGTAGAGTTTAATGGACTTTTTTCCAACTCTGATTGGCACCAAATAAGTGGGAATGAAGAAGGAAAGATGGGCAGTATAAATTAGGGTTTGTGTTGGCAAATTTTGTTGGGTTATGAGACAAAGGAAGATGCAAAATTAGGAAGAGAGGAGAATGTAACCAGAGTATAATGGCCTGGGAAAATACTAAGGGAGAGGATAAGGGTTTTGTCCTGGATCCTTTTTTCTTCTCCTTCTATATGACTTTAGTTGGTGATTGCATCGACTTCTTTAATTATGTCTTCATACTAATGATCCTCAAATTTACTTATGCTGCCTCATCCTTGCTCACTGACCCTAATAGTTTGCTACTGTCTTGCATATGCAACTGTCTTTCAGACATTTTGAGCTGGATAACCAGTAGATATCTTAAACTAGACATGTCTAAAATGGAACTTATCATTCCCCTCTTTCTCATCTGCCATTCCTTATTACTGTCTAGGTAATACAAGTTTTTTTTTTTAATTTCCCAAACTTGCAGCCTAGGAGTTATTTTTGACTCTTATTCTATCATTTGTCTCTTTTTGTATCATCACTGCTTACCACAGTACCTGGAACATAGTAAGCACTTAATAAATGTTTATCTGGTAGTTAATTTGATAGATTTGAGGATAAAATGAGGATAAAAAATAAGTTTAGAAGTAGGAAGATATGTAGGGATGGAATGATAAAATATTATGATTGATGGAATAATTTCCTTTAATATTAACTTAAGTAAAATAATTCATTGACTTTTTAAATATTCCCTAGATTTCCCCTTGAATCCCTCTTTTGTCCCTCCTTGAGAGCTATCTTTTATAATATAAAGAATATTTTTATAAAAAGAGGAATAAGAAAAAATAAAATTAAACAGCACATTTAAAATATATTATGTAGTGGTTGTACCTCTTGACTAAAATTTCTGCAATGAAACAAGGGAAAGTATGTTCTTATATATATATATATCTTCTTTGGGGTCAAGTTAGTTCTTTACAATTTTGTAACATTCTTCTGTTTTGTTGCTGCTTGCTTTGGGGTCATCATTCTTTCCATTTTCATTGTTGTCATTGTGTGTGTTTTACACATAGATGTGTGTATATTCTTTTGTATCTTTCCTGGCTATGTTTCCTATTCTCTCCATCAATTCATGTAAGTCTTTCCTTACTTCTCTATATGTATTATGGTCATTGTTATTTTTTTATTATGCTATATTCATGATCCACAATTTGTCCATTCTTTAAGTGAGAGGCCAGATAAAGAAAATTTAAAACTCTTGAAGGCAGAAGTAGAATACTTGTGGGCTAAGAGCAAGCTCAAGGTTATGATCATCTGAGTCATCTCTGCCAGTAAAAGTGGAGTTATTATTCTCTACCAGGGCAAATGTGTAAAGGGGAAATGAGAAAAGGTCAAATCAAGATTGAATGAAGATACCTATGAATTCAATGATATGTGCAGAGACTTTGGGTTTCTTTGAGTCTCAAAAGATGGAAGGAATCAAGAGAGTAAGAGGTCATAATTGTGGAATAAGAATTCCAGAGGCAGAGTGGAAAAGTTGGGTATAATTAGAGTTGGGACATTGGGATAGTGTTGACATATTTTAGGAATGAATGATTATAGGGGTTCAGGAAATAATATTTTTTTCAAAAGATAAGTGTTCATTATCACCAGAATGGTAAGAGTAAGGGTGTAGGAATATTCTAACCATGGGAAAATGAATCAAAAGAGAGTATTAATAGATGAGAAGAATTCTGATTATGAAGGAGAGTCACTGGAATGTTCAAGGTTTCCTCTGAGCCTTGGACCTGGAAGTCTTAGAACAGCTATCCAACTCCTTGGAAGAAGATGATGTTATGTTCTATGATATCTGGAAGCCTGGACTGGCAGCAAGCACAAGTAAAGTTTTAGTAATAAGTTTAATCATTTGTTTAAGTGAAATGCTGTAGGAATATCATTATAACAATAGGAACTATCTTTTCTTCATCTAGAATCAGAGTGAATTTATGGCTTCTGATAGTTGCAGTTACATCCTTCCCCTAGCCATGGACCCAGGGTCACTCATGCCAGAAAACATTATGTAATGTGCTAGAGGGAAAATATGGTTAAAAATTAATATGTTTAGCATCTGATTCACTTTAGTATCTCCTCCATTGCCTTGAGCTACCTGGCTCCTGGATCCTAAAGTCTATTCCTATTTTAATCCCTAGACATGCTTACTCATTCCCTCAATGTTGCCTTCCTAGTTCTTATATGTGTAGCTTATAATAGGAAAACACAGACCGCCTATATTGAATCCTTTATCTTCCAACGTTTCAGTGTCATTCAGATACTTTGGTTTGAGGAAATAGTGAATTACCTTAATACCTGCCCCTCTGTTTAAATCTCTATCCCCACTTGGATGGCTCTGTCCCAATGCTGTCCATACTCCTGAATGTTAGTTGCCTGGTCTTTTAGAAATCCATCTGTGACTGTGAATTAGTGAGAATGTGTTTGAGTTTCTCCTATTTTGTTCCTAACAGCAGGGATTCAAAATCAGTCCAACTTTACTGACAAAGATACCTGATGCTTTACTACTTTTTCTTCCCTGTCAGGGACATCAGCAGCTGTGCAGTCATTTGATAAGAGTATCCTCTAGTGAAAAGAATCAGAACAAGTCCCCAACATGAGGAAAGAATTAGAATTTTTTGTCCACAAGGGATCTTAAAGATAATTTTGTTCAATACCCTCATTTTATAAAAGAAAATTGTGGACCAGAGAGGTATATCTTCTTGCTTAAGATAATATGATAAATAATATAGCCTGTACCATTAGTTGGAATGCTTTTCCCCAATATATCAGACTGAATACTCCATTTTGTAGAATAATAAACAGTCACACAGATGTTCAAATATTGAAATTTTTGACAGCCTACTGATTCCAGACATGAGTGTCAATCCCAAATGGCTTACCCAATTCTATTTGGTATGTTATTTGAAGAGGCAGGTTTTGTATTCAACTATTTCTATGAATATGAGAAAGAATCCCCAATCCACAATACCAGGAAGAATATGACAGAGTATATTATCTATTAATTACCCATTATTTGATTTAAGATATGATAATATATGTAAATCACTTGGCATTGCACCTGGTATATGGTAGAAGCTTTAAAATGTTTATTCTACTTATTCTATTCTATTTAAGACAAATGCCAATAGACTGCTTTAAGCTTCCAGAGAAAGTAATTTTATTACAAATGCAAGAGATGACTATTGATCTGAATATTAAGCAAGACACATAGGGGTCATAGACTACCAGATAGGAAGATCTAAATTCAAATATAGCCCCAGACTCTTATTAGTTTGGACAAGTCACTTAAGTCTGTCTTAGTTTCCTTAACTGTCAAATAATAATACCACTTACTTCTCATGATTATTGTGAAATTCAAATCAGGTAAATAGAGGTTCAAATCAGCACAGTGTATAGGACATAGGCATCATATAAATACTATTTATTATTATCTTATATTCATTGTCCTTGACTTTTAATTTTGTCACTTTTAACGTCAACATCCAGCTTTATATTTAAATGTAGTAAAGTTTTCCATTTACATTTTAATTCTGAGAAAGCTATATATTGCTAAACTGAAAACTGAAAGTTTCCATGATTTCACCACACACTCATCTATGTATCATTATGTGTCTTTTCCATAACCTGACCAGAATATGAAAGGACCCAAATACTTATCAGATTCTGTCATAAATTTTGTGTCAGTAAATTTGTCTGCCACTGTTCATTCAAAATAGGAATAGACTGTAAGATCCAGGAGTCATTCATAATATAATACCTTATATTAGAGTAAATGATCTATTAAAAGGAAAAATTTGAGGTGATAATATTAAACAGCTTATGTTTCCCCTTGGTATAATATATTTGAAGGAGCACATTTCCCTTCAGGTGCTTCTATATCTTGCAAGAGGCTTCTGAAGTATTGGTCTTTGAGGGAGACTGTACCATCCCAACTCAAATGAGCAGCAGATATAATTTCTCATCCTCAGTTTGTGGGGCAAATATAAATATATAAATACATAAAAATAAATAAATAAAAATCTTGATAAGTTCTTGGATGCAAAATTTCAATATGCCTTTAAAGGGCTTCAGTGACACTATTATAGAATATAAGAAGGAGATATTACTCCATGCCATTAAATTAAAAATGTTGTGTCAGAAACCGTCCTAGAACATAGTACCAGTCTAAGAAACACAATTATACTAAGGCTTCTTCAATATAAATCTCCACCCTCTTTCTTATTATAGTTCATGTAATGTCTTGCTTTAATGAGAAAATGTCTATGAACCACTTGCCACAAACTTCTTCTCCACTTCTTACTGTCATATAGATTTTATGTCTATACTTTTTGATCCAGTAATACTACTACTAAGTCTATTTCTAAAGAATTAAAATGAAATCCTTTCTTTTCTAGAGTCTGGTGTAAATATAGAGTTTAGATAAGATAAAGTTCTAACCTTCAATGAGTTCCTATTTTAATAGGTAGGTATGACATAAACATAGATTATTATAATAAAAATAAATAAGGCAAGATAAGATAGAACAGGAAAAAAAGAATACAAATAAAAAAAGAAAATCAGTGCTTGCAATGGAAGCGCTATGATATTCAGGGGAAAAAAACATTATCACTAAATGAAGATATCAAGGAAGGCTTCTTTGAGAAAGTCATTTGGAAAAACAAAACAAAAAAACAAAAAACAAACAAACAAACAAAAAAAACTTTAGCAAATTTTATATGTTTGAGTAAAAGCACCAAAGTTTATCTCTTTGCTGACTTTCTGTTTCTGTCTCTTTTATTTATTTTTTTACAATTGAGGCCTGGGAATGACCATAATTTAAAAAGGCCAAAGCTTTCCACTGCATACCAGGCTATTGTTGGATGTTTCTTGTCTCTGGACTCCAAAGGGACTTGACTCTGGAGAAGGTGAGGCTGAGAAGTTTGAGCAGCTCTACCTTTAAATCTTATTCATTGGAGTGTGAAGACATCATTTATATGATGTCACTGGTTCTCTTTGAGAATAAAGAATAAACAAAAATAACTGGTCTTCTCATGTATAAGTGTCTCTTTTTTTTATCTGTGGCTGTCTCCATGACTCCCTGTGTTTTCAGCAATACTTATTTGTTTTTCTTTTCTTTGATATATATATATATATATATATATAGATATATAGATATATAGATATAGATATAGATATAGAGATAGATAGATAGATAGATATAGATATATATAGATATAGATATATAGATATATATATAGATATATAGATAGATATAGATATAGGTATATATATCTATATCTATATATATATATATATATATTTTTTTGTGATTCTAATTTTCTCTGATTCTGTTTTTTTTTTCTTTTTTCATTTATTTGGGACTACAAGAGAACTCAAGAAACATTGAGTCCAGTTTTTTCATTTCATAGATGAAGAAACTAAGGCATACATAGGCAAAGTCTCCAAACCAAGATTATATATGAAACAAGTGCCAGAAGAGATGTTCATATATATGTCTACTCATTTAAACCCCATACTCTTTCCACCAAGCTATACTAATTGTCTAGAATTTCTGTTAGCCATTATTAATATCAAAAGTATTCGAGGGGCAGCTAGTTGGCACAGTGAATAAAGCACTGACCATGGAGTCAGAAGAACCCGAGTTCTAATGTAGCCTCATAAACTTGACACTTACTAGCTGTGTGACCCTGGGCAAGTAACTAAACGGCAAATGAGTTTGGGTATTTCTGGCTATTTAAAAGATTTTTTTGTTTGTTTCTGTTGATATAATCTTTTATAGCTTTGTTTTCTAAGATTTTAATAGCTGTCATTGAAAAAAAAATTACCTCCTATCCCCTTTATCATAGTTAACACTGTTATGGAGAAATAAAAACCTAAACACAAATAACTAGAGATGTAATGGTATAGATAAAAAAAAATGACAAGAATAGAAGTCAGGTGTGTGGAGGGCTGGAATGATACAGAGGGCTGGAACTCTAAAAAGGTGTACTTGAATCCAGAACAGCAGAGTACTTAAAGCAAATACCTACTCAGTGTGAGGGAATGGTTCTATAAACAAATACTTAAATGATATGGTGATGTGATGACTCTCCTCATGATTGGCTCCTGCTGAATGTGGTGTGGTGAGGTAATTGTAGGGAAGGATTGGAGGGCTGAGGGAGAGAGTCAGAGTCTGACTCTAGTACACATTTTCAGAGTTCTAGCCACACAGGTGACCCTGGTTCTAGTTCCAGTTATTCTGTGAATTAGCATTTATTAAAGTTCCTAAATGATTTCAAGTATTGTTCTAGACACTGGAAATATTTCAAAGACAAAATAAAACAGTCCATTCCCTCAAGGAGCTTACATTATATTGGGGGGGGGGAAGACAGTTGGGAGAGGTGAAATTGAGAAAAATTGAACCTCAAGAAAAAAATAATTCTTTGGGTTGTTTCAAATAGGTGTAATCTGGTTTTTATTCTCACCCCTCTAATGAAACAACCTAAGCTCCTTAAATCTTCCACAGGTGACAAATTCAGTGGTCTTCTTTTTCCCTCCTCTCTTCTTTCTTTTTGATAACTCAGCAGCTTAATTTTCTTCTTCTCATATCCAAGACATGAATTTTATGGTTCTCCTCCTATTCTTCTTTTTCTGACTTGATTTTCATCTTTTTCCCACCTATTGAAAGTGAGTGTTCCTTCAGGTTATGTCTTTGGGCATTCCTTATTTCTCATTTCCTTCTACCTTGACAGTCATCAAATCCAGTTTCTAACAATCACAATTATACTGATGCTTCCTGAATGCATATCTCTATCCTATCTCTTATTATAGCTCATCTAATGTTTTTGTTTAATGAGAAAATGTCTATGAACCACTTACCAAAAATTCCCTCTTTTCTACTTCTCTTAATTTCTTATATGCTCATACCCTTTGATCCAGTAATACCACTTCTAGGCCTATTTCCAAAGATGATTAGGGGAAAAGGAATAGAACCTATAAATTCTCAAGTATTCATAGCAGTTCCCCTTGTGGTAGCAAAGAATTGGAAACTGCAGAGATGCCCATCAATTAGGGTGTGGCTAGATAAGTTGTGGCATATAATTTTTATTGAATACTACTATGCTATAATAAATGATGAGCTCAATTATCCTAAAAAGACATGAAAAAACTTACATGAAATAATAAAGAGCAAAGTGAACAGACCCAAGAGAACATTGTATACTAGAAGAGGAATACTGTTTTGAGAGCAACTTTGATGGAAGAAGTTATTTTGCCTATTACAAATACCCAAATTAACTACAAAGGACATATAAAGAAAGATGCTATTTAAATCTAGAGAAAGGGCTGATAAATAAAAATATGACTTAATAAAAGTAAGTATATTTTACATACATATTTGTGTCTAAGATAACTCTCTAGAGTAGAAGAAAAATATAACTTTATGATATATTTAAACATAAAAACAAGTTATATATAATAGATTTGCAGTTTCATGTGCAATCATCTTTTATTTATTATACTATGTTGTAGAAATACTTTTTTATTCCATAAGCTGCTAAGTAAATAAAGAAAATTATTTTTATAAAAAAAAGAAAAGAAATTTGTATTTCAGCTGGGTGCTGAAAAAGCCCTGAGATTCTGAGGAATGGAGGTCATGAAGAAGAGCATTCCAGACATGGAGGAGTGTCAATTCAAAGACATGGTAATGGGATATAGATTGTAATATGTGAGGAAAAGAAATGTTGTTAGTATGGACTAGACTATACAATGAATGGAGTGGAATAATATTTTTAAAAAGTGGAAGAATAGGAAGAAGCCAGTTAAGGAAGAGGTTAAATTCCACTCCTAGAGGTGATCAGTAGCCACTAGTTTATTGAGTTGAGAGTTGATCTGTTTAGAGCTAAACTTTAAAAGAATGCAGCTATAGAGCATTGATTGGAGAGGATAAGAAGTGAAACTAGGCAAGGAGAATAGTTAATAAGTTATAGTACCATAATCCTGATGAGAAGTAATTAGGACTTAACTAGGGTAATGGTGGTTTGCATTTAGAGAAGTGATAGTGTGGAAGCAGAAATAACATGATTTAGCATACAATTAGATTTATAGAATTAGTGAGAATAAGGAGTCAAGAATATTGATGTAATTAGGAATTACAAACTCCAGTTTGACTGGGAATATGGTAGGTAGTACCTTTGGTTGTAACAAGGAAGTTCAAAAATGGGGCAGACTTTTTGGTATATTAAATTTGAGAATCCTATGGGATACCCAGTTTGATATGTCCAATAGATAACTGGTGATCCATCCGTTGTATTTTTATCATCAATGCCTCTAGCAAAGGAGTATCATCTATTATTGTTCAGTGCCTGACTCTTTTTGGGCTTTTTTTTTTCTGAGGCAGTTGGGGTTAAGTGACATACTGCTTATAAATACCTGTTGATTGTTTGATGCAGGACTGGTAATCAGAAGAAAGATATGGACTGGAAATATAAATTTGTGAAATAAGCATGCATATGATAATTGAATACCTGACCTGATGAGATCAGCTAATGTGGTAGTACAGATGGTAAGTGTCATGGATCTATTGGGCTTTTAAAAGTAGGTATTGTAATGTGATAATTCAAGGCAATTCCAAAAGATTTGTGATAGAAAGAGCCATCTGCAAGCAGAGAGAGCTGTGGAGACTGAATGTGGATCACAGCATTATATTTTCACCTTTTTTGTTTTGTTTTGTTTTGCTTTTGCTTGCTTTTTTCTTTCTTATTTTTTCCCCTTTTGATTTGATTTTTCTTGCACAACATGATAAATGTGGAAATATATTTACAAGAATTGCATGTTTAATCTATATTGGATTACTTGCTGTCTAGGGATTTAGGAAGTTGGGGAGGGAGAAAAATTTGGAACACAAGGTTTTGGTAGGATGAATGTTAAAAACTACCTTTGCATGTATTTTGAAAAATAAAAAAACTATTTTTACAAAACAAACAAACAAAATAAAAGTAGGTATTATGTAACTATCCTAAAGTCAATATGGCTAAATAAGAATAAATTATTATTACCCCCCAAATTCTCACCTGAACTTCTCTATTTTTCTGTAGGCAGCACCATTCTTCCTGTCTCCCAAATTCAGAACTTAGGCATCATTTTTAGTTAATTCTGCTCATTTACCGTATAGTCCCATTCCATTGTTAGAACTTGTTGGCTCTTATCTCCATTCAATTTTCTACACTCTCACAAAAACCACCTTACTTCAATGTTCTCTACTTCCCCTAGATTATTGCAATGGCCCCCCTGTCTCAAATCTTTTTCCCTATAATCTATCTTCAACATAGCATCTGACATTCATTGGGTTCATGTCTATTTACTTCTTAATAAACTCACTTGCTCTTTCTTCCCCCAAGATAAAATATAAACTATGGCTTGTAAAGCTCCTTGCAACTTGTTCACAACCTATCTTTCTAGTGTCACTATATATTTCCCTCCTTCCAGTAACTGGTCCTCTCCTATTGATCACACTTAGCATTCTATCTCATCTCCATTCCTTTGCCCTGCTTATTCACCATCTGTAGAATATACCCCCTCTTCAAAGAATTCACCACTTCCTACAAAATGAAGCTTAAGTCCCAACTTCTACATCAAGCCTTTTCTGATCTAATTGGGATTAACTTTCACTCCTTGACTCCTTTCTTAATACCTCCCCTTATCTATTTTGTGGCTAGGTAGTGTCTTTTTTATCTTCACATTCTCTTGCATCAGGTCCCTTCTCTCCATTTTCATATAACTATCCTAATTCATACCCTCCATTTTCGTAGTCTTCTAAGTAGTCACTTTGTTTCTAGTTCATCTGTTCTCCAATCCATCCTTCACAGTTCTACTTGAAGAAACTTTAGAAACACCATATTATGATCATATCAATTCTCTCCTCATTCAATTAGATTCAACAACCATCCTTTAAGCACTTTACATTTGTAAAATGCTGGGATTAAAGATAAAAGCAGAACCTTCTTTGCCCTAAAGAAGATTATATTTTATTGATGATATAAAATAGGACATAATAATTAAAAAATATTAACAGACAAGAAAGTAATCTTAAAAATATTAAAAACTGGGGAAGGGTTTTTGGAAAAATTTGGAAAATGCTTCATAAAGAACATAATGCTTGAATTGTGCTCTGAAGGAATCTTGTGTGCCAAAGAGACAGGTGAGGAAACAGTAGATTCCAGATTCAATAACATGAGGTGACTACAGAATAAACTATAAATTTCTAACTCTGGCATTCATTATTCTTCATAATCTGGCTCCAATTTACCTATCCATCCATATTTTGTACTACTTCCAATTCCATGTAGCACCAGGGGCATTCTCTCTATTATATTGGCTTATTAAAAAAAAAATTCAGGGTTCTTTTTCAATGTTCATTTATTCTAAGAAAACATAGATCACAAATCCCAACTGATGTTTTTATTGTTATGCCAGGGAAGTGATATGACTAATTCAAAGCAAAGGTATTTAATGAAAAATCATTGTGAGAAAAAAAAAGAAATAGAATATTTTTTCTTCCAAACTCTATCATCCCAAACTAGGAGCACATTCTCCCACAAATACACATCATCATTATGACTCTCGAGCTACAATATTTCAGATAGAGACTTACATAAGTGACAATACTAAAAATCCTAGCCTCTTTGGGTTATCTCTAAAACCTTAAGATCAATTAATTAATCATCCTTTAGTGACAAAATGATTGGGATTGGGAAAGTAGTCAGAAGAGTTCTATTATATAAATAGTGCCTAAAATTATTGATTATTATTTGTCTTATAAATCATCATGCTGTTTAGGAAATTACTGTTTTGTATTTTTCTACTTTTTTACACTTTATTGGATTTTACATAAGGACTGTGGTTGATGAGGGAGAAAAGCAGACAGCCTAGTATGTAAATGACCAACAAAATCTTACATCCTCTGGAGAAAAATTCCTTTCTTATACAAACTTCAAAAGACTTACAGTCTCTGGAGAAACTCTTTGATATACAAACTTCTCCACATCTTCTAGAAGCAGAAAAGTCTTATCAGATACAAATCCTGTTCTATTATCCGGTTGTGTATAAAGTTCTCAAACTATGCTTCTTGCAATATGGCTTCTCTCTGGAAGCAGATATTGCTCGCCAAGACATCTTTCCTAATCAATAAAGCCTTTCTTACCACAGCTTTGAGTAGGTGAATTCTTTCGCTGCGGACTGTCCTTGACATTTTGGAGAGAGAGAGAAAGAAAAATCTACAGACCCATCTCTGCCTAGTACCGCACCCTCTTCATGGTGAGTGTAGTCGTCAGCTTTTTGCAACTATATTTCAGTTGCCTCCAAGGTTTTATCCAAAGCTATAATCTTTGCCCCCTGGAACACCAGATTTCACAACAAAAATGCCTCAAAGGCATATAAAATAGTATAGCTGAATGAATTGATGCTCCTCATTTTCAGGCAATTTCATAAAATAACTTTTCTACACTCAGTTTGGAGATTGATTATACAATAAATACTACTACATGAAGCAGTTTTCTGGTGTCCCCCATTTAGCCTAATTCAATGGCCTTTTGGATTACTGAAGTCACAGAAGGGAATGGGGCCCAAATAAGTATCCCCTGTAGTAGAGACAATTATTCCCTTATTATTTTGGACTTTCCAAAATGTAGGTACCAGTCTTTTAGAAATTCAAATGTGCATACTGTGTACAGGGCCCTATATGCAAAGTAGGCAAATAATGATGCTTTGGACCCACTTTGCCTACACTGAACAATCCTGCCTCAGACAACATAATTACATCTAGGGGAGTGCTGGCTGCAACAAAAATAAATCCATTGTAATAGAAATGTGTCATAGGATCAATGTCTTCCACTTGGAAAACAAATGCCTTGGCTTTGCTCTGGTGTTTATTTTGGCTTAAGCAGTTGAGTCCTTTATCTAGCAGGCAGGAGTCTATTATCCAGTGATAACACTTCTCATTCCCATTGTTGCTCTCTTTAAACAGCTACTTTGGGGATTTTCTTTCTTTCTTTTCTTTTCTTTTTTTTTTTTTTTTTGAATGTTTTCTTAATGACATGTTTAAAGTCAATGTAAGAGGCTTATTAAAATGACAGATATTTCATTTTGTGAGTTTAAACCATAGACTCTAAGGCTGATAATAAATTGTGGTCCTCGTTCCAGCTTCTGTGTGTTATAGGCGCCTTGCTGCTTTTGAAATGTTGGCAGAGTTGTCAGGCATTTGGATCTTGCTTATACCTTGTATACTGAATATTTTGAATCTTAGACATCTTTATGCAGAGCCATAACTAGCACAGAATAAATGAGATATAATCCAGGGCTAGTACTCTGGAGAAGAGTACCTCCTCTCTAGAGAAATATATTTCTTCTCTCACATTGAGATCACCTTTTATAGGAAACCTTTCCTGATTTCACCATAAGCTAGTGTCTTTTACATTGAGATTGCTTTGCATTTATTCTCTATGTATGTTGAATATACTAATTTTTGTTTTCTCCCACATTAGAGCACGGGCTCCTTGAGGGCAAGGATTGATTTTTGCTATTTTCTTTATGGTCCCAGAGCATAATAATAGTGTCTGAAACATACTGCAATGATTTTTGATTGATTGGTTGTTTGAGATTCCCTAGAGATTAGGGGAAATAATTCCTGGGCATTACCTTCAATCGCTCACCACTATGGAATCCTTCTTCCTTCTCAAGGACTGTTATTGTATACTTGTCAATGTGAGCACCAGGATAACCACTGTAGAAATTTCATCTGCTTCGTCTTCTTCCTTATCCAACTAAACTTGACACAGACTCAGTTCTATCTGTTTATGATGAAGTCTTTACCCAGTTTTTAAAAAAGTAAATGCTAACTTATTCCATGAAATATATTTTGGCAGAATTAGTTAGAGAAGTATCTGGTGGCAGTGTCAAAAGACAACTACTAAATCACTCTATTTAGTACCTAATTGTTCTCTTTTAAAACAAAACAAAACAACAACAAAGAAACTGTTTATCTTCACCATTCATTTTAGATAGAAATCTCCATGAAACTAAGATTCTTGTTTATGTTCTATTCTTTATTTAGACAAGCTCACATCTTTCCTCATTCCTTACATTAGGTCACCCTGGAATCCTAATATAGCTAAGTGACCACTGCATTTTTAGAAAATATCCTTCCTTCTATTATTCAATCCACAAACATTTAGTAAGGGCCTATTATAGTCCAAGCAGTTTTGTAGTTGCTGTTTGTTATTCCCTTCCTCCCTTCCTTTGCCCCTCACGTTTCCATTACTTTTAAAAGTGATTCAGTCTTAACACTAGACCCGAGGGCCAAGTAGGTGAGAAGCTGAGAGACTCCATCTTGCTCTTAAGTAGGAAGACAAAAGCATAACTTGGCTGGGGAAACAGTGGTGAGTATGAAAAGGGAAGCAGGTTCTTTTCCTAGAGCCTTGTGAAGAAAAGAAAGACAGGAACAGAGTGCTACTTCTAGTCAAATAAGAAAGGTCTGGGTGACCAACAGGTGCCAATATCCATACTTTCTCATATCTCTATAATTTCTGGAGCATCCTCTCATGATCCCTCCACCATCCTGAGCTCCTGCTTCAGGCCCCCAAATCCCATGTGATTGATTTTGGACTGGGGAAGATTTGTTCTACAGAAGGGTGTATACTGGGAAGAGGGGGGAAGAAAACTTCTATTTTGCTACTAGGGCTGCTTCTACTCTAAATGATTTTCCCCATAGAAACATTCATTGTTTTTTTTTTCCTTCAAAAAAAGTACTTTTTATTTCTTATTTTTTATATTTATTTTTATATCTGTATCCTTTTAGAGGATTGTAAATACCTAGAGGCAAAGACTTTTTTATGGTCTTCCTGTCCTTACATGTGATATAGGATCTTGCATTTATTTGATACTTAATAAATGCCTGTTGCATTATATTGAATCAAAGTCAATGATCTTATTTTGGGCACTAGACATATTAGGGGTTAAATAGGCTTTTGAGTTGATGTTGGAACTAATCATCATGTGAAAAATAATTTCTCCTAGAAAATATGTTCTAGGTTCCAACTACTTCATAAAATAAATTTTAGAGCATAGTATATCTATGAGTTAGGGATTGCCTCTATTTTGCTCTCCCCCCACCATGCTGCTTAGTGCAGTACCAGGTTTATACAAGGTACTTAACCAATATTTTGTCATTGAAAGGTTGTTTTTAGATTCATTAAGTCTTATGAGCCTAATGAAGCTTCTTAATCTTTCATAACCCAGACCTACATGTTGGGCCATGAATATTGTCACGTCAGTCACCAAGCTTGTTGGACTGGATTTTTCACCCTGACAGATGGTAATCATCTTAGTCAGTTCCATTGCAGATGTTGTTAGACATCCCCTGCATCAGGACTGAGTCCTTTGAAACCATATAGGCAAAGTCTTTGGTTTCTTGAAAATGATTAAACTTTTTTCCCTTTGAACAGGGACAGCTGGTTTCCATGATGCTGATGGCTGAAGTTTTATTTGGATGACAGGAGTTGATATAACAACTCTTCTGCTGCTTACACTTGAAACCCCCCACACAAAACACATGCCACTAAGAGGATGGCAAACGTCTCCTTTTGCTAATGTAGTACTGAAATTACATCATGGACAGCAATTCCATTTCAAGTAGAAAAGCTTTGGGGACGTGATGGGTCTTTTTGGATTGCATACAGGAGCCTGGATTGCTCCTCAATTCAATTCCTAGGGGAAGAGTCTTCTCTCTACTTGGCTGGGCACATTGTGGGATATTGATAATTACCTTCTACTTCCAAGAAGAAAGAATAAGAGAATATGAGGAAGATTGAGACTAGACAAAATAAAGAACATCCTTAAGATAATGAAGAGGCGATACAAACATCTTTTATGGCTCAGGTTTGGGTATACCTGGAAATGAGATGGGGGCTTGGTTTTCTATTTTATGATTCTAAGATCCTAAATGGTTTTTCATCTAGGATAAGAATTTGGAGCATGAGGGAGTTAAGTCTAACCTGGATTATCCCCTTAAAGGTTAGAAAACATGTGTATCTGTTTTATATCTATACCTTCAAGAGTTTCTTTCACCTTTTAAAAATTATTCCAGTAGCTTTAGAGAACAGAATTCAGGTATCAAAGTGGGGCATGAACTCTGTCCAGCAACCTCTCCTTCCTTTTCCCCAAGGCTAACTTCATGACCCATGCAGCTGAATGAGGCTAACTGCTGTGTTCTTTCCTAAGAAATGGGTATTACCTGGACAAAAATTAGGCTTGGAAAGAGGCTTATCTCTTGTAGCCCCATTTGCTACATGTGCCAGCATAACATACTCCCATGATTATAACAGCGTATCACAATGCCAACTCAATTTGCATTTTCTTAAATATAAATATTTCTGCTCTTGAGTAGTTTTACCCTTCCTAGTACTATAGGAAATTCTGTACCCTCATTTTAATGCTTCTGTCTAAGAAAGTGGAGAATCTGTGATTTTACCAGTATAAAATACTCTCTGTATGAGAAGTCATTTTATCTTTCAGATTTTAATCTATCATTTAAGAAAAAAATAGAAAATATTGAATCATATTATTTTCTAAAGACCCAAGAGCTAATAAATATAAGTAGTGGAATCTGGCACAAGTCTTTCTGTGACTCCAAGTCAAATTGGCTTTTCTGATTTATCATACTGCAAATATCCCAAAATAATATCTCATTGCTAAGGGAGTGAATGAATAATCTAAGTCTAAATGAAAATTTACCTTCAATTAAGTCTAGGATTTTTGCAGGTGCTTCATTCTCTAAGTTTATTTTAGTAATGGCTATATATAAAAATGGCTCAAGCTTATGAATTACAAAGCAAAGGGATTACAAAGCAAAGGTAGCATTTTTAAGGCATATAAATCTGCTTTGTGTAGAAGAAGAAAGGGTCAAAGGCATGAGAAAGTCATAACTTCAAGGCCTACCTTTTTTTAATGACAACATTTAGTTATACCATGGCTACAATATGAAAAAAACTAGTGGGTTTGAGGAAAAGATTATTCTGGTCAATCAAATTTCTAATGAACTCAGGTACAAAATAAAATGAGATGTACCGTTACCCTATTTCCCAACAGAGTTAAGGCTCATACTGACTGGATTCAACATTTGATTATGACTATAAAAAATCATTTCTCTTTTACTCCTCCCCAGAGTTTAATCTGAAAAAAAATCCAAATATAGCTTATGTGTAATTCAAGTCTAAGATATCATAAACCCAAGAAATGAAGTCTATAGTGCCTAACTAAGCACTCAAGAAAACAAATGTAAATTGAGTAGAGAAGCATATTTTGCTTAACAGAAAATGTGAAAGATGAAAGGAACTTAAGTGACCACATACATATACACAGAAAACATATGAAGTATTACAGTAGCTCTTAAGCAATAAATACTGTTTTTAATGAATCCTCCTCTCCTTCCTTCTTCTCTCTCTATCAGCGTCCCAAAGTCTTTCAGACTTAATTTCACTTTTGGTTTAGACTTCTTTCATGAGAGAATTTGAAAAATCTTTCTTCCTGCTAAATCATCATAAATGACACATTTCATTTAGGAATAAGTATTCTATGTCACTTTGTGGTCAACATTTTGTACATCATAAAAGACCACTGGCCATGTCCTTGTTAGCCTATGCAGAGTACCACTGAGACAATTTCTGTCATGAAAGAAATTAAGCACCTTGTTTTATGGAGAATTATAAATATGTGTAATGGAAATACTTTCCATTGTGGTATGTATAGACCTTCTGTAATTGGTTCAGATCTCCTAAACCCAAGGTAGACTGTAGCTTTTTGGGTTGTCTGAAGTTTTGCCATTGGAACCAGGAGCATCTTCAAAGGGCTATAATCTGATGTTCCTGGTTTGACCTTTTTGTTTAATTTTGCCTCTGTTGCTGTTGGTGATTCCTAAGGAATGCAGCACTGGGTACTTTAATTGCAAAGTTAACTTGTAAGATTATAAATATGGGTTATGGTCTTTGGCTGATTCAGTATTTGTCTTTTTTATTTTTGCATTTTAGGTAATGGAATTTGTGGCCTACAAACTAGATGATGATGGTGATAATTAAAATTTCTATAGCACTTTAAGGTTTGCAAAACACTTTACAAATGTATCTTTTGATTTTCACAAAAATCCTGGGGGGCAGGCGCTATTATTCTGCCTTTTGCACATGAAGAAGCTAAACTATGCAAAGGTTATTGACTTGTCCAGAGTCTCATAACTAGTAAATGAGGTTAGATTTGAAATCAAGTCTTCCCATTTCCAGATCTAGTGCTCTAATCATTGTGCTACTAGGTTGATCTTGTCAATTCCAAAAGTCAGGTAAAAAATACCTAAGGTCTGGCACGCTGAGTGAGAGATGAGTTTGGCTGGATCTTGTATTCAGCCCACCATCAATTCTCCAGAGAATTTGGATCCTGCTTGGGGCAGCTGAGAGAGACTTATCTACCAAAAGTACCATATATGTGGGTGAACTTTGTTAGATTAATGCTACATAGAAACTGCTAAATCTGAACTACTCTTTAGAGACAGAGATAGGAGAGGGGAAATTGTGCTTCCAAGGTCTAAGGCAGAAATATTTATAGTTCTATTTTTGCTAGTCTTTGAAATAAATGTCCCTTTGTAAAAAGCCAAATGATGTTAGGGATCTTTATTCTTTTTTGACTTCAAGGATGCAATACAGACAAATTCTTTCTACCAGTTATCTCTCACTCTCATCACTGGATTTCTTAGTCTTTTTCAATTTTCCATAAAACATTACTTCATTTGATTTAGTTGTAGAAGAATGGAGTTTGAGTCCCACCATAGCTATTTACAACTATGTAACCTTGAACAAGTCACTTAATTTATTTGAAACTTAATTTCTAATAGATTTTTTAGTTGATTCTCTAAGTGTACCATCATATCCTTTGCAAAGAATGATAATTTGGTTCCTCATTACCTAATGTAATTCCTTTAATTTCAAGAACTATGATGAATGTTGGAGAAGATGTGGGAAAATTGGAACATGAATACATTGTTAGTGGAATTGTGAAGAGCACTCTGGAAAGCCATTTGAAACTATGCTCAAAGGACTATAAAAGTATGTATCCCTTTGATTCAGAATTGTCTTTACAAGGCCTGTATCCCAAAGAGATCACAAAATGGGAAAAGAATTCACCTGTGCAAAAATATTTGTAGCAACCCTTTTTGGAGTAGCAAGGAACTGAAACTGAGTGGATGCCCATCAGTTGGGGTATATGGTATATGAATATTATGGAATGTTATTGTCTTTAAGAAACTATCAGCAGGATGATTTCAGAAAGACCTGGAGAGACTTACATGAACTGATGCTGAGTGAAATGAGTAGAACCAAAAGAACTTGTACACAGCAACAATATTATATGATGACCAATTCTGATGGTTGTGGCTCTTTTCAACAATGAGGTGATTCAGGGCAATTCCAATAGACTTGTGATGGAGAGAGCCATCTGTATCCAGAAAGAAGACTGTTGGAATTGAATATAGATTAATTTTTTTATTGTTTTTGGCTTGCTTTTTGTTTTTTTTTTTATTTTTTTCCTTCTTTGATCTGATTTTTTCTTGTGCAGCATGATAAATATGGAAATATATATGAAAGAATTGTATATGTTTAACATATATTTGATTGCTAAGTCTTAAGGGGAGAGGGTAAGGAAAAGGAAGGAAGAAAAATTGTAACAAAGTTTTGTAAGGGTGAATGTTGAAAAACTATCTTGTATATATTTTGATAATAAAAAGCTATTATATAAAATAAAAAAAGAAAAAAATAGTTCTTTATTTGATAAAATACAAGTATTGTTTTATATGACCTTCCTTCTCTAAATTACTGATTCTAAATAACAAGCAATTCTGTTTTTTCTCCTCATAATTCCTTGTTTCAAATATGTCTTAGTCTTCTGGCAACCATCCTTTTTGGGTATGACTCATTTTTAATTCTTTTGAGCCTTGAGGGTTCCAAAGCTTCTGGCAAACAAAATATTGGCATTAAAAATTTAGGCTATGGTTCAATGAGAAGATTGGAGTCTTGAAAGGAATTTTGTAGCTTGTCAAAAGGCACAAACTTACTTGTGTGTTCTTCTACCTTCATGTAATTCTTGATTCCATTTTCAGTGTATGTTCAAGTCTTGTATACTAATCTGTATACAAATGGGTTATATAAATCAAGTCAACAACCATTTTTGTTAAGCATGTGCTATATACCAGATACTTTGCTAAGTGGATTGGTTTTCCTTGATTCTTGAAGAGGACCAAAATTACTATGTTAGAGTGAATTACAATGTGTCCACCTATAGCTGATCAGACCAATATAAGCTCAGAATGCTCTACCACAGGTTAGATACAAATAGTCCTTATGAACATTTGGCGTGGATTCTCAAATTTCTTCTGGGATAATTCATTTCTGCTTTGCTAAGTACAGAATATACAAAGAAAGATAAACAAATAGTCTCTGCTCTCAAGAAGCTCAAAGTCTAATAGGAGAGAAAACTTGAAAGCAACTATATACAAATAACAACATATAGGATAAATTGGAGATGCTCTTAGAGTTCAGACCCTAAGATTAAAGAGGAATGTTAAACGATTCTTGTAGAAGGTGGGGCTTGAAGATATGGAGGAAGCCAGGAAGCAAAGTTGAGGGTAAGAATGCTAGGAATGACCTATAGCCAGTAAAAAGACCTGGGATTGGGAATTGCATTATCATTTGTAAAGAATAGCAAGAGGACACTATTATTAATTGTGGTTTGAAAGGAATAAGATACATGAAAGGGAAGCTAGATGGCTACATAGAGTGCCAGATCTGAAATAAAAAAGATCATAGTTCAAATCTAGCCTTAGATACATGCTAACTGCATGACTCTGGTCAAGTCACTTAACCTTATTTGCATCAGTCTCTTCAGATATAGAGAAGAAAATGGCAAACCATTCAGGAACTTTGCCAAGAAAGCCACAAAATAGGGTCATTAAAAATCAGACATGACTAAAATGACTGAACAACAAGTAGGTACAAGAAGACTGCAACAGATCAAGTTACAGAGAATTTAAAAGCCAAATGAAGGAGTTTATTTGATCCTAGCATAATAAGAAGATGCTGTAATTAATTGAATTGAAGGTAGTGACATAGTTAGACATGAGCTTTATAAATATTAATTTGTTAGCTGAGTGAAGGATGATCCACAATGGAGACTAAATACTAGGTTATTTCAATAGTCCATAATTGAGAGCATGTGAGCTTTAACCAAGGTGATTATGGTGTCAGAGGAAAAAGGAGGGCATATACATAACTTGTTTTGAAGGGAGAAAACTGCATCTGGTAACTAATTCAATATAGAGCATGAAAGGAAATTCTAGGGATTTAATGGTACCAATGAGTGTAATTGGGAAGTTAGGAAAAGAGGTATTTTGGGGGAAAGATGAAGAGTTCAGTTTTGGTCACATTAAGATATTTATGTAACATCTGATTCAAAATGTCCAACATGCAGAGGTGAAGGGAAAGGCTACGCTGGACAAATAGATCTGAAAACTATCTGCAGAGGGATAATAGTTGAATTAATGGAGCCTAACAAGATCATCAAGCAAAATAGTATAAACAGAGAAGAGAATTCAGTGCAGAAGAAAGCCAAAGAAGACACTCCTGATTAGCAAGGATGATCAAGATAAATGCCCAGTAAAAATTTTAAGAAGGAACAAACAGATAGGAAGAGAAAGAGGTGGAAGAAGTATCATGAAAATCTAAATAACAGAGGGCATCAAGGAGAAAGGGATTAACATGTCAAAGGCTGTGAAGAATGATAACAACTTAGAAAAGTACTTTAGATTTAGCACTTACAAAATCATTTGTAGATTTGGAGAGAGCAGTTTCAATTGGATGATTAGATTAGAAGACGGACTTCAGAGAATAAAGAAAAATGTGAAAAAAAGAAATAAGGTACATCAATTGTAGATGACTTAATAACTTTGTTACTAGCATATAATTGTTTCAGTAAATTAGCCACAAAATGAACAGGAGATATGGTATAACAGCTGACAGGGATGCAGGGGTCATGTGAAATATTTTTTTTATAGATGAGAGAGTTTGTATCTAGAATAAGGCATTTTTATGGGTAGAGAAAAACCAGTAGATAGGGGACTGATGATAAGTTGGAGAGTAGAAATGATAGAGGGGAACAATCTGCTGCAGAAGATATCATAGATTGATATCACCTTCCCATGTAAAGAAGTGTATCTTGGCATGAAGAAGGACCATGTTTTTTTGTGAAATGGGATAAGGAGGAGATAATGGTAAAAACTATCTGAGCAATATCAGATGAGAAGAGAAGAGAAAGTCCTTGAAGAATGGCTCCAAATCTTCAATTTGTATTTCTTTAATTATTAGTGATTTAGAAAAAAATATATATGAATAGTGATGATTGATTTTCTTCCTCTGAAAACTATTTGTATCCTTTGACTATTTGTTGATTGAGGAATTGCTATTTGTCTTTGGATCTGACTCAATTCCTTAAATATCTTAAAAATGTGCCTTATTACAAGAATTTCAAGTGAATTAATGAAAAAATATGTAAATGAAAGTGACCTAGCCACACCAGACTTAATAAAGATAAAGCAAAGATTATCAAAATCCTTTGGTTCTGGCTAAGTGGAATAGTGTTCACAAAACAGAGTAGTCAATGACTAGTGATCTAGTGTTTGATAAATCTGAAGACCCCAGATTCTGGGATAAAAACTCATTATTGACAAAAATTGTTGGCAAAATTATATATTAGTAAGGCAGGAAATAGGCATTGACTCACACCTAATACCCTTTACCAAGATAAAGTCTAAATGGACTAATGAGTTAGATATAAAGAATGATACTATAAACAAATTAGAAGAATAAGGGATATTCTACCTGTTGGATCTGTGGAGAAGGAAGGAATTTGTAACCAAAGAAGGACTAGACCATTATGGAATGCAAAATGGATAATTTTGATTATATTAACTTTTTATTTCTTCTTTTTCTATTTTATTCACATAACTATTTAAAGATATAAACTTCCCCCTAAGAACTGCTTTGGCTGCATCCCATAGGTTTCTTTTTTGTTATTTCATTATTTTTAAAGCTTTTTATTTTCAAAACATATACACAAATGATTTTTTCAATATTGATCCTTGCATAGCCTTGTATTTCAGATTTTCCCCTCCTACTTCCCACTCCCTCCAATATATGTTATACATGTTAAATTATATGTTAAATCCAATATTTAACATATAATTTAAAATGTTTAATTGTTTAATTAAAATGTAAAAATGTTTATACAATTCTCTTGTTGCACAAGAAAAGTCAGATCAAAAAGGAAAGAAAATGAGTAAGAAAATAAAATAAAAGCAAACAATATCAAAAAGAGGGAGAATGTTGTGATTCACATTCAGTTCCCATAGTCCTCTCTCTGGGTGTAGATGGTTCTCTTCATCACAAGGTCATTGGAACTGGTCTGAATCATCTCATTGTTGGAAAGAATCATGTTCATCAGAATTAATCATTATATAATAATGCTGTTGCCATGTACAATGGTCTACTGGTTCTGCTCATTTCACTTATCATCATTTCATGTAAATCTCTCCAGGCTTAATTATATTATTTCTTCCTTAATTATATTAATTTAAAAAGTTTTTGTGCAAACAAAACCAGTGAAGACAAGATTAGAATGAAAGCAGTAAACTGGGAAAAAATCTTACATCCAAGGGTTCTGATAAAGATCTAATTTCTAAAATAAAGAGAGAATTGACTTAATTTTATAAGAATACTCTCTAATTGGTAAATGGCCAAAGGATGAAAAAATTAAAACCATTTTTAGTCATATGAAAATGCTCTAAATCATTATTGATCACAGGAATTCAAAGTAAGACAAATATGAGGTACTACTGCACACCTGTCAGATTGACTAAGATGACAGGAACAGATAATAATGAATGTTGGAGGGGATGTGGAAAAACTGGTACACTAATATATTGTTGATGGAGTTGTGAACTGATCCAATCATTCTGAAGAACAATATGGAACTATGCCCAAAGTTCTATCAAACTGTGCATACCCTTTGATCCAGCAGTGCCTTTACTGGACATGTATCCCAAAGAGATCATAACTAAAGCAAAAGGACCCATCTGTGCAAAAATGTTTGTAGCAGCCCTTTTTGGACTGGAAAGGTGGAAACTGAGTGGATACCCATCAGTTGGAGAATGACTGAATAAGTTATGGTATATGAATGTTATGGAGCATTATGTAATAAAAGTATCCATCATTCCTCCTGTGCACCTCTCTATTTCCTATTTAGTCATGAATGCTTTCTATATCTATAGATGTTAGGTAGTTTCTTCCCTGTTTTATTAATTTACTTATGATGTCACCATTTATATGTCCATTTTGAGATTATGTTGAGTTTGATGTTGGTGTGTGAGATACTGATTTATACCTACTGTCAGTCTACTTTCCAGTTTTTTCCAACAGTTTTTGTTGAATAGTTCTTGTACCCAAAGCTGGGACCCCTGGTTTTATCAAATACTCATTTATTTTTGTTGTATATCTAATCTTTTTCACCTATCTACTCCTCTACTTCTCACCTAGAAACAATTTGTTTCAGTCATTACAGCTTTGTGGTAGTTTGAGATCTAGAACTACTAGATTCCTTTGATTCCTATTTTTTCCCATTGATTCTCTAGATATTCTTTGACCTTTTGTTTCTCTAGATGAATTTTGTTTTTATTTTTTTTCTAGCTTTCTAAAATAATTGTTTGGTAGTTTGACTGGTATGACACTGAATAAGTAAATTGTTTTAGGTATTTTATCATAATAATTTAACCTATCTATGATTAGTCAATGTTTTTTCAATTATTTAAATCTGTATTTATTTATATGAAGAGTGCTTTGTGATTGTATTCACTTACTTCTTGGGTTATATATCTTGACTCCCAAGTATTTTATACTGTCTTTAAACATTTTAAATTGAGTTTATCTTTCTATTTCTTCCAGATGGATTTTTTTTTATTATAACCAGAAATACTGATGATTTGTGTAGTCTTAGCTTTATATTCTGCAAATTTGCTGAAAATTTTGTTTTGATTAGTTGTTGATTGATTTTATAGGATTCTTTAAATGAATTATCATATCTGCAAAAAAATAATAGTTTTGGTTTCTCAATGTCTATGCTTACTCCTTCAATTTTTTAATCTATAGCTGTAGCTAACATAATATTGAATAATAATGATGATGATGGACATTCTTATTTTTTACCTCTGATTTTATTGCAAAGGCTTCTGTCTTATTTTTATTACAGATAATGCATGAACTTGCTTCTCCCCCCACTACTTATCATTTTAAGGAAAACTGTTTATGCTTGTTAGTGTTTTTAATAGAAATGAATATTGTATCTTGTCAAAAGATTTATCTGAATCCATTGAAAGAATCATGATTTTTGTGTTTTGTTATCAATATGGTTAGTTATGTGTATACTTTTATTAATACTGAAAAAAGGATTCCTTGTATAAAATTAATATAATTATAATATATCTTTGTGACATATTTTGGCATAATCTCCTTGGTAGTATTATTTAGAATTTTTCTACCAATATTCCTTAGAGAATGTAGTCTATAGCTTTATTTATGGTTTATGCTTTCCATGATGTAGGTATCTAGACCATATTTTGTCATAAAAAATTTGGTGGGATCCCTGCTTTACATATTTTTTGGATATTTATTTTTTACTAATTTTATGTAAAATTAGAATTGATTGTTCTTTATTTTATAGAATTTACTTGTAAATTATTCTTATAGTGGAGTATTTTTCTTTGTGACTTCATTTATGGCTTATTCATTTTTCCTCTTTAAATAGGGTATTTATTTTAAGCATTCTATTTCATATTCTGTTAATCTAAAAAATTTATATTTTTTAAAATTTTCATTCTTTTAATTTAGACATATTTAGATCAATTTAGATAAATTGATATATCATTGGGCAAAAATAATTCCTAATAATTAATTTTACTTCTTTTTTTGTGAATTCGTCTTTTATTTATATTATACAGGTAGTTCTATTTTTTATTTTTCTTAATCAAATTAAATTTATAACTGGCTTATATGTTTTATTGATTTAAAATTCTTTTTAATAAATTCTATCTTGGTATTAGGGTTTTCATGATTTTCTTGCATCATTCTTATTTCTCTTCTCAATTTTTTTTTTTGCTTAGCTTGAGTTTCAAGGTCCTTTTTGAGTTCTTCCATGGCCTGAGAGAAATTCATATTTTTATTTGAGGCTTTGGGAGTAGGAGTTTTGACTTTTATATCTTCTGAGTGTATATTTTGATCTTCCTCATCATTTAGGAACTTTCTATGGTGAAAACGTTTTTTCCTGTGGTTTGCTAATTTCCCCAGCCTATTACTTGACTTTGAACACTGTTAAAGTAAGGTCCTGCTTCTAGAGTGGAGAGTGCATTGTCCCAAACTTCAGGAGTTTTGTACAGCTGTACCGTTGTACAGATATTTGTACATATACAGAACTAATTTGTTCTAAGGTGGTGAGATCTAAGGAGAGGTGTCTCCTGAATTGTGCTCTGGTCTATGAGCAATTACAAGCATTCCTGGAATTGTAAGGAGCATCTGTGCTTACTGTGGATGCAAACTCATCTTAAGCCTGCCATTAAGGAAAGACATATGGATCTGTACAGGGCAAAGTAACAGAATCCTTCTTCAGGGCTAGCAAACTGACCTCTATTATCTTCTTGCGACCAGTTGTTTGACCCTCTTAGCATCTGTGGGATAAGCTCTCTGGAAACCACTGATGCTACTGATTCAGTGTCTCTCAAAGCCCATGCCTGGTTTATTATTGTGTTGGTACAGCCAGCGCTGGACTGTGCTTCTCTCTCACCTGTGTGCAACAAACCTTTCCTGCTAACCTTCTATATTGTCTTAGGCAACTAAGGGCTTAGAGGTCTGGAAATCACCACTGTGGTCATAGATTCAATCTTCTTGTAGTTGGTTCTGATCTGCTGGCACTATAGCTGTACTAGTATGGCCTGCACTGGACTGCATTCCACTCTCACTCTGGTGCTGAAATTCTAAGTTGTCCTGGGCTGAAAAATTGTCCTATTCCATTTTTTTTGTTTAGAGAAATCATTTAAGGTATTTGGAGAAGTTCAGGGAAGAGTTCAGGATAGTTGCTATCTTTGCTTTGCCATCTTGGTCTTACCTCTCAGTTTTAAATTTTTTTTCTTTTTTTTTTTTTTTTTTGTTTCTTGCCCAATTCATTTTTTCTCTTTTATTGATGAAAGAGTTTAGAGATATAAATTTCCTTTAATTACTCCTTGTGTGTGATCTGGAAAATTTTGATATGCTGTCATTATCTTTAATGAAATTATTGATTGTTTCAATAATTTGTTCATTGAACAATTATTATTTAAGTTTAACCTGTTATAATTATAATATTAGATATTAAAGACTTAATTATTGAATACCATATTGAATAACATTGAAGAGAAGCAAGGAAAGAAAAAAATAGATAAAAATTAGTTTGTTGGCTACAGAACAGATATTCCAGGAAGGATAGTGAAAGAGGTAGGTGGCTTTTGAGCAGGATATTTGAGGAATTTATTGACAGAGATAAAAATAAGGTGGTTAGTGATGATGAATGAATGAATGAATGGGATTCAAACAATGATAACTGAAGATTCAAAATCATTGTTTTAGGAATAGGAGTATGCTAACCATTGAAGGATGAGTTCAGGTAGGTTATCATTACCCAAAGAGTAGGGTTGTCTTGAAGCAGCTAAGTATAGCTGGAAGTTCAATGGGTGGAAGAAAGCAAAGAGGCATTTCACTTATGAAGATATAGGTTTCTAAGTGTCTAGGATGTGATGAAATTGATGCTCATAGGAGCCAACCCAGAACAAGTAGAGCAACTACTGTGGAGATGTAGATATGTTATGACACATAACTACCAAGAAAAACATAAACAAGCTAAGTATTTTGAATGAAAACAGTTTCTATATCTGCATATAGTATCATCTAGGTATAGGTGGAAATGGCCCAATATAAAATATTTTCTATGTTAATCAAAGTCAATATAAGTAAGGAATCAAGGCAAAGAATCGAGAAAGCTGAACTTCAGAGATATCTGAGGTGTCATCTATCATGACCAAGAAATTCCACAAGGAAGTGCTCTTTAAAACATTTGGAAATTTTATTGGACCCTCTTCACTTCATGGTGGATTTTTTTGGGTAGAATGGAAATTAGAAAGTACGTCCAGCAGTGAGAAAATAATGCCAATTGTCTAGGTCTCTTTGAAATATCTCTGGTTTCTCACAGAGATTACTTGTGAAAGTGCAAAAGTATACATGTATAAGAAAAAGGCTCATTAAAGATATTTCCAAGAGAAGAACAACCAGTGATGATTTATATTCCAGGTTCTGAAATATTGTTGGAAACACTACCTTGTTTTGATTTCAAGAAATATGGGAAGATAAGTTTCTTCTGTAGCCACATTTTAAGGTCAGTAACTTTCTCCTAATTAGAATTTTGTTGTGGACATGTGTTCCCTTGGCATTTTTGGCATTTTGTTCATGAATTTTGAGAAAACCCTTTCTAAGATTTTTTAAAATAGGAAATATTCATTCCTTGTTTTTTTTTTCTTTTCTTTTTTCCATATTTCATTTCTCTGGAAAATGAATGGATGTCCATCAATTGGAGAATGATTGGATAAATTATGGTATATGAATGTTATGGAATATTATTGTTCTATAAGAAATGACCAACAGGATGAATACAGAGAGGCTTGCAGAGACTTACACGAACTGATGCTGAGTGAAACGAGCAGAACTAGGGGATCATTATACACTTCAACAATGATACTATATAAGGATGTATTCTGAGGGAAGTGGATATCTTCAACATAGAGAAGAGCTAATCCAATTCCAATTGACCAATGATGGACAGAATCAGCTACACCCAGAAAAGGAACACTGGGAAATGAGTGTAAACTGAGAGCACTGTTTTTTTTTGTTTGTTTGTTTTTTTGTTTTGTTTTGTTTTGTTTTGTTTCTCTTCCCAGATGATTTTTACCTTGCGAATACAATCCTTCCTTTGCAACAACAACAAAATTCGGTTCTTCACATATATATTGTACCTAGGATATACTATAAGATATTTAATATGTATGGGAATGCCTGCCATCTAGGTGAGGGGGTGGAGGGAAGGAGGGGAAAAACTTGGAACAGAAGGGATTACAAGGGATAATGTTTAAAAAAAATTACCTATGCATATGTACTGTCAAAGAAAATGTTATAATTATAAAAATCAATAAAAAAGATATCATACATAACAAAGTAATATCAATACTAAAAAAATTAAAAAAACATTTCATTTCTTTTTTCATTTTTCATTTCTTAAAAAAAAAAACATTTATACCAGAATCATATACCATCCCGTGAAGTTAGCTTTGGTTCTATATTGAGAGAAAAAAATAAAATAATGTACATGAAATTTTATAAGTGTTTTTCTTAATATTCAGAGGGTTTTAAAAAGACAATTTTGATATTTACATTCTACTTAAGGACTTCAGTATTTCAGGGAAGGAAATTTATATAGGTTTTCCAATTGATTCCAGCATTTTTTCCCCTCCAGTTTTGCTGGAGAGTCCTAGAGATGATCCTCTGGTAGAAGCTGAGAACGTGATAGGAAAGAAGGTATCTAAAATTTTTTATTCTCACTATTCTAAACTGTCTCGAATACCCCATGATAGCTGACACCATTCACTATTTCTACCATTAATATAGATTTTGTGAGACAAATAAATTTTTCCTTGTCCCTTGAGCATTTTCTTTGGCCATCTTCACTCCATGATGGAGTTTTTGGGTAGAATGGAAATGAAGGTGCACAAACAGGAGTAAGAAAATGATGGTAATTGTCCAAGTTTCAAGCCTGAACAGGACATAGGCAGTGCGACCACAATAAACTAAGCACAAGTTTATAGAAAAGACCTTATTAGAAGATGAAGGGAAGGCAGAAGATGCTGCCCTAAAGTACATTCCTCAGAAAATTTTGGATTATCCTATCATAAGCCATGTGACTTTCTCAGCATTTGCTCCCAGCTCAGAGAATCCAATGTATAGCCTATCCAGGGAAGATAGAAGCCAATGTTGAAACTGTGCTTTAAAGAACTCCAAAGTGAAGATTCATGAGAGAAGGAACAACTTGTTTTCACAGCCACAAGAGAGCTGGCAAATGCTTGTCTGTAGTGACTTACATACTTATTCAGTGATTTAGACTGCCTCTCTGGCACGGGTCAGATGGCATATTAACATGGGATATAATCCTTTCTCACTCTGCAGGCAATGGCACAGTATGATATTGGCACCACATTAGGCTTCATTAACCCTAGAACATGCTGCATTCTCACTCTTGGCACTCTCTGACGGGCTGCAGGCAGTAACCCATGAGTAATCTGATTACCTACAACCGACTGTATCCACATGGAATGGAGGCTGACTACAGAGTGGAACACAATTACAGTCTTTTGAGATTCAATTAGAAAAGCTGTTGGTAGGGCCGTGCTCATGATTCTGAAGCAGACTCCAATAACCCTTCTCAAACTGCATGGTTCCTTAAGAGCCATAGTAAATAAAGACCTTAAAGAGCAGCACCTGACTCTCATTTAAAATTATTATTACTGAAGTTCCTTTTGTGATAGGTTTCCATTTAGAAATTATGTAAGCCATGTTCACATAGGTCATGACTATAAGTTCTCTTGTCAGAATAGGGTATCTTCAGCCTTTTCTGAAGGGGCAAAAATTATTTATCTCCTTTGCTACTTTCTATTACTCTCCTCTCAATCTGTGCTGTGCATAGGCATTAATAATTAAGGGACCTTAGCATCATCACAGGCTAATGGCTTCCAGAGGTAAAACATTGAGCTCACTGTATTAAAAATAAATAAATAAATAAATGCATAAATCAAGGACAAAGGATATCTAGATTATTGATAGCATCATCCCATGAAAATATTCCTTGCCATATCTACTCATATCACCAGTGTTGGCAGCTTTGCATGACCAATGTCATCGATGCTGCTGTCACTGTCACTGTAATCATTGATTGTGAAGTTTCTAGTCTTTAAAAAACATGATTTGGAAAGGAATTGTTGCAGGAAAGAAGACTTGTCTCTCTCAAAGCCAAGGATATTTTCAAATGTTTTAGAATATGTTTAGATGTAAGGTTTCTGAAGTTGTCCTGACATTACACTAGATCTTGTTTTTTTCTTTTTTCCATTTTTAGTCCTAAGTTTCATTTTCAGAGGTATGGGGTGTTCCTAGTATGGAAACTCTCTGTACTGAAGGAGACTAGCCACTCAGCTATACCATCATGTGAGAGAGCTGACTGCAGCATAGAAACGTTAAGTTGCTTGCCCATCATGATGTAATATTAGCAGTAAGACTTGACTTCAATGTCATTGATTCATAGATTCAGAGTCTGAAGGGACAGTCATTTTCTGAAAACCTTCATTTTGATGTTCAGGTTAAAAGAAGCGACTTGTCCAAGGTCATACAATAAAAAGAAGGGGGTGTGATTTGAGCTCAAGTCTCTGACTATCTTCTTGTTGTACTATTCTTCTATTCCTTAATCTTTGATATTTCTCTTGATTTATTCTTTACCTTAAATGGTAGAAGTTGATGGCTATGATAATGATGATGGAGATGATGATGATTTGTACAGTATGGTAGTGTTTACAAAGTTCTTTTTCTGGATAAAATATTCTCTCACTTTATTTTTCTACAATTACTACTTTACCTCCTATGTAGGCCAAACTCTAAGTCTTGTTGAAAATTTCATAAGCCTGACAGTAATGCCAATTCCTGTTTATATAATTTTCAGCACAGATATAAGCATCAATCCTGGGCTCTGATTCATGTGAAATTTTCACTGAGATCATTGAAATTCATTTCTTATAGGGATGTATGTGGGCTCCTGAATTTCATTACATGCTTTCTGAGTTTGACTGATCATGATTTTTCTCCCCTTATGCCCATCACAATTCTGCATTAAAGATGTAGATTCAGGATCACAGCTAATTAGAGTACTCATCTCAAAAAAGCAAAATACAATCTCCATTCAAAACTAATACTTTCCACTAAAACAGATTTCTTCACCTCTGGGAACTTAATGAATAATAGGCAGGAGAAATATGAATGGAACACAACTTATTTGAACAATACAGCTATGCCATGCCCAAGATAGTACATAGACATCAATTCTTTCCTTATTCCCTGCTCTCTGTAAGTATAGGTCTAGTGAGCTACTGAGTATTAAAGATCTGCCTGTTAATATTGAAAGGTGTGGCAAAGGAAATCCATTTAGTCCCCTGCCTGAAGATTAATATGTGCATCATCAGTCTCCACTGGTAATCGCTTACATGGCAGTGTGTATCTGGTTGGCACACATTTGGTACCAAGTGGTACAGGATGTAGTGTCAAACATCTGATCATTAGCATGTCGGACTACTTAGTTGAAGTCATTGCTTCTAATAATTTAATCAAACTTGCATTTACTCTTCTTTCTGCTGTCCAAAATGATGTAGTTCCACTTCCCTGTCATTATCCACAATGAATCACTTGATGTCAAGGGAGCTGGCCAAGCTCAGCATTTATTATTAATCATCAAGGTTTTAGGAACAAATTCCAAAGTTTAGCCAACATGTTTCATAAGATTCCTACTATTATAATTGATTGCAGCTGAGGTATTAAGTTCAGGAAAGCAAAGTAAGTTTGTGATTTCACAGTGAGGGATCTTGAGCAGAACTGTTCTTTTGGAGGATTGGATGGTCATCAGAGCATCACTGGAATTTCTGGTTAGTGGTCAGAGAATAATGGTTTCCTATAATAAGAAGGGACAAGATGAAACTGTTGGCAAGTGATCTCATAATTTTCCTTTTTTCTTCCTCTCATTCTACATCATTCTACCTCTATGCTGTCTGGCATGTTCATGGTAGTATTGGGGAATTGGGATCAATAATATTCAGAGGAAAGAAAGTGAAAAATCTTATGGGGCTAGTTTAAATCTCTAGAGCAACTAGATAAAATACGCTGTGGAAAAGAGTATTAAAACTGAGTCTGAAGATTATTTAATATTGTTCATCTTTTTCTCGGACTTTACATAGCAATCTCTGCCCTACCCCCCAAGCCACACTTTTGAATCTTTGACCTAATATAAAATTACTGATGAGGCAAGATTTGAAACCCAGTTATTTCTTCTTTCAAAATCTCTTTTGCATCCTATCTTTCCTTTTGATTTCTACTATGACTTTGATGGAAATATAGCTGAACGTGGAGTAGTAAGGCAGAGGGTATAATTGTGTCAACAATTTGACTATAGGCACATCACTTTTCTTAGTTTATTCATCTATAAAATGAGAGGCAGCAAGTTGTAATGGAGAGAAGCTCTTCCCTGACGTCAGGAATTCCTGCTGCCTTTAACATATACCCAACTGTGTGATCTGGAAAAGCCACTTAATTTCTGTCAGCCTCAATTTTCTTATGTATAAAGTGGAGTTAATGATAACTCACCTCACACTGTTGTGAGGATTAAATAATGTGTTATCTAGTGTTAATTGCTATTGTTAGCTCACTGAAATGATTTAGATTTTTGGTTGAAATAATTCAGATTAGTTGATTGGGTAGAGATTGAACTATGGTGGGACATAATCAATACATGGGAATATGCATGAGCAAAATAATGTAATGATGAGAGGATGGGACAGGTTTAAAGGTAGGGAAAAGTTCAGTTTAGATAAAGCATAAAGGGTATGAAGAAAAATACGCAATAAGATTGCCAGATTTGTGTGGGCAGGAAGGCTAGAATGCCAACCCAAGAGCTTGTATTTTATTCTGTTAATAGTAGGGAGCCATTGACACTTTTGGATGAGATGAGTAATATGACTAAATTTATGTATGATGAGTCTATGCAAACCAACCAGTCTTCTCTTGCCTATGAACTCTGAATGGAGTTCTACTCAGGATTTTTCTATTATTTTAGGTCTCATTAACTAGGTAGCACATTGTATAAAGCATTAAGGCAGGAGGTAGGAAGAGCAAAGCTCAAATCTGACCACAGACACTTTGTAGATATGTGATCCTGGGGAAGTCATTTTATTTGTTTATCTCAGTTTTCTCGTCTGCAAAGTAAGCTAGAGAAAGACATAAATAACCATTCTAGTATCTTTGTTAAATGGGGTCACAAAAAATTGAACATGACTTGAAACAACTTAACAACAACTGAATAGAAACCAGAAGTTGCATCCAATTTGATAGAGATTTTATTTTTGAAGAATTTTTTAAAATTTTGATATGTGGAAGCCAGTTGGATTTCTTGATTGTGGACACCTGGAGCAGAAAGGCTATATTTAATTGACAGAAAACAAACCTCTGGATAGAGAACAAGATGGGCATGATTATATATAGAGGGCAGTATTTTTGACACCGATGTTTTCTCACCATTTTTATAGGTGATATTTTGGTAAAATTTTCCAGAAAAACAATCTTCTTATTGGTTGCCTGTGAGTCTATTTTTACATCTTATTTTATCTTTCTACTCCATGAAAAAAGTGGGAGAAAAAAGACATTTAAGAAAACTTGCCTATATAAGCTTGTTTTTTAAGTTCAAAACACAAATGCTCACACAACACAGAGACAAAATTTAGTCTATTTGTACTAGTTATTACCATATTAGTCCAAATATAAGATGCACTTAAACTTCTTACCCCTCCTTTCAAACCCCCAATAAATTCACAATTATCTACAACATGATGCATAAACTTGAGTGTAGTCTTTAACTGGTGTGACTTTTTTTTTAGTGTATATCTATACATAAACAGGTGGTATGTTACTTAAGTCACCAAATCTTACAATTTTTACCTCTACGATATTTTTCATTCATATCCCTTTCTTTCTATTTATACAGTTACTGCCTTTGGGCCCTTATCACCTCACTCCTGGACTACTATAACAGTCCCTTATACACTCTTGCTACCCCAAATTACTCCTCACTCCAATCCATTTTTGAAATAACTGCTGAAGCTATTTTCCATAAGCACAGATCTGACCACATCACTACCCTATTCAATAAACTCCAGTGCCCTCTATGGCTTCAAGAATAAAATATTAATTTCTCTGTTTGCCTTTTAAATCCATTCACAGCCAGTCTCATTACCTATTACTGCTATGAGACCATAGCAGTAATCTCTCTCTTAGCCCACAAATCTTCTCTTTGCTCCTTATATGAAATATATTACTTTTCATCTACATGCTTTTTACTGACTTTCCCCCATGCTTACAATGTTCATTGACCTTGTCAAATACTTGATTTCCTTCAAGATTCAACTTAAGTGTCATTTTTACATGAGGTTTTCTGGATTTCATGCATCTTCCAGAAATCCGCCCCCCAACCAAGTATCTTTTAAAAAAAAATGACCCAAATTTCATGAAATCATAGATTTCCAGAAAGGACCTTAGAGACCATTTAGTATTCCCCTCTTATTTTATAGGTAAGGACCAGAGGCTCAGAGTAGTTAAATAACTTGTTCAAAGTGACACAGGTAATAAATGGCAAAACCCAGCTCTTTCCATTATTCTGTATATAGTTATATCCAGAGCCATCTCCAGTTATCCTGATCAATATCTTGCCACTGGATCCAGATGGCTCTGGAGAAGAGACTGAGGCTGGTAACCTGCATCGACTCCCTCACTTAAATCCAATTCACTTGCATGGCATGGCATCCCCTTCTTAATTTCATGATCCTCTTCTATAACAAAGGATGAACAACAATAACAATGTATTTACATATAGACATATTATCTTCTGATAGACTAACATTTTTGCAATTAAGATTGCATCATTTTTGTCTTTGCATCTTATATGTACCCAACACAGTTCCTGTCACATAATAAATGATGGTTGATTGCATCAGAAAGACCTGGTTTCAAATCTATTCAGTGATATATATGAGCTGGGTAATTCATTTAATCTCTAAGTTCTTTAGGTTTGCAGTGTCAAACTCACATAGAAAAGGAGGCCAGTAATCCATTCATAAGTATTCTTTCCAGGGTGCATATTAATTTAAATAGTGAAATGTAATGTTATCCATGTTTTATTGTGATTTTGTATTATATACATGTTATCCTGTATGAGAGAGAAATAAAGACAGACAGACAGAGAGATAAAGAGAGAGACAGAGAAAGAGAGACAGAAGGAGAGAGAGAGAGAGAGAGAGAGAGAGAGAGAGAGAGAGAGAGAGAGAGAGGAGAGAGAGAGAGGTAGTTAAAAGACTTGCTCAAAGTGTCATATAATAAATGTCAGAATCCAGCTATTTCCATTATTCTGTATATACTTACATCCAGAGCCATATTTTTCAATTACATTTTAATTTGGTTCAAGCCATACTCCATATGTATGACACCTCTGCTTTTGGAAATTCCCTATTAATCAATGCCTATCAATTAATCAAAATAAATTTGTTAAACACTATGTTACAGACATTGTAATAAATACTGGTGAAACAAAGAAAAAAGTAAATGGTACTTGCTCTCTCTAGGAGCTTGTAGTCTAACATAGCTTATGTAATCAATTTAAGTGTTGAGGAAGACATGCATCAGTGGAAGAAATTCCAAAGACAAGAGTCCCTTACCAAAACCAAAAGAGATAGGAAATTTTCTTTTGGTTCTATGTGGTTAAGAAAAACTACAAGAAGATGGTAGAAATTAGATTGCAGAATTAAACCTCCAGTTCTAGTCAGATTTAGATGAAAGAGGATGACCCAAAAAAAAAGACAACAAAAAATGATGTAACTGGAAAAGCACAAGGCATATTCTGGGGATGATGAGTAATCTGGTCTGAGTGAATTTGGCTTAGAAACTGGCTTCTTTTACCTTCGCCCCATCACTGACGCAGTTGGCAGACTGGGCACTTTAAAATACCTTTAAAGTTTTAATTGTTTCTTTCTGGGCTTTGGCCAGTTTGGGGGAGTGACTGCTGGTAGTGTGAGTTTCCTTTACCCAGCTTTTCAGGGATGATTTAAACCGTGGACCAATTGGGCATGGACATTGATTGGAAATTATGGCTATTTTAAATCTGAAACTAAGAACAAACACTCCACTAAGAGTGAAGGAAAAATAGACAGAAATTGTATTCCATATCAACTGAAAATGTAATTGTTTTCTCTCTTCTCTCTTTGGAGATTGTTTTCACTATCGTTAATAAAAGTCACTCCCTAAGCTCTTATGCTTGAGTGCCACATGTGGTTTTCCAGGCTCTTCGAACAGTAATTATTTCACAAACTATATCTCCTTACCGATTTTCTTATACATTAAGTCAAATATTTACATTTGTAGCAGAAGTCTTGCCACTTTCCAGGAGTTACAGATGGAGGAAATACTTGGGACTTTATCCTCTTTCTTCATCACAATTGATGATGATGGGATTTTATTTTTGTGGAGTTTTTTTTTTTTTTTTGCACTTTAGTATTTTAAAATTTTAAGTTAAAGTATTTTTATCTTTTGCAAGATTCCTTAACTTAATAATGAGAGATGCATTTGGCTCTTATTCTTAAATTGCACTTAGAATTTCTGGGGAAATAGATTTTGTAATTGTAAGATTTGGATATTGTAGAAAAATAGAATAACTAAATATAATAAATTACTAGTTTTTCAAATTTATGTCTTTCGTTACATGTAAATAACTATGTGATTTATATATCATTTATATATGTTACTATTTTAATTGTTAGTGGTACCTTCCTGCCCCGATTTTGCCTCATAAAAATGACCTAATTGATGTTCAAAGAACAGTCTTTCTCTGCCATTCCATTTACTTGTTGTCAATCTATAGGGCAAGTAGGACTTTTCCTCTCTTACAATGACAGATTTTGCAGTTTCTTAGAACATATCATTTAAAAACTCTCCTTTAGTCACATTGTGCTAAAGATACTAGAGAAATTCTATTTAAGTAAGAATCTAGTATTGTTAAATTTTTACTGACTAATTTAAAAGACAAAATGCTTTTATTTAATTAACTTTATTTTTTTCTCTCTCTCTCCCCTTCCCTTCACTTTCCTTCTTTCTCCATCCTTTCCCTCTTTCTTCTCCTCACCCCTTTCCTATGGCTTTCCTTTTTTCTTTCTTTCTCTCCTTTCCTCTCTTCTGCTTCCCTCCTTCCCACCTCTTGAAGATATTTATTGCTATTAAATTTGCTTATTCTTTCCATTCTCCCATAGTAAACATTCCTATTCCACATTTTATTGTTCAAATATGGATTATTTACTTTGTATAATTCCCAGGAATAGATGTAAGCAAGATTATAGAGTGGTCTCTTGGTCTTAATGTTGCTCTTAGTGTCCCCTCATTTCCCTCCCTACTTATGTGTAGCTATCTTGCCTACGAGCCCCTACAATATGAATCATGTTCTGGTTTCCCCTTTTGTGCCCTACCAATTCTTCTAGAATTTTTCTATCTATACTATCCAGAAAAAAAAAAGGACTAGCTCTGGATCCCATTTTTTCAGGACCTTTTTCAATTATGATTTAGCAATATTTACAGAGGTGATAATGAAAGAAAAGGTTGCATTTTCAGATAACTTTTAAGTTTTTACAGTGATTTTGAATGCTTTAACCTAATAAGTTCCTTCTAATTTTAGAAATTTTAGTCCACAGAGGGAGGTATTTAAGTAAGAACTTTCAACATGTATTAAGGATTATTATTTAGGCAGATGTCTTCTCTGCCTGTATCTAATATGCCTTTAATGATCAGCCATTAAAAAAAATGTATTTGGCTTCATCTTACTGACCAGTGGACTTTTATTCTTCCTTCCTCTCTAGGACTCGAGGAATACAAACTAAGACCTCCAGATTCTATGACCTAAACACAAATAACAACAATGTATAAACCTTTGAGTAAGTTTGAGATGGAAAGGATTTAGGTGTGCAATTTTAGCACTAAGGAGTGATAGTACCAAAAAATGGACTGTGAAGGCCTGGGTTGTAGTTTTAGCTATTACACTGATTGGGAGAACTTTCACAAGTCATAAAGAATTTCTGAACTTCAGTTTCTTCATTTGCAATCTGAAAGCATTGGACTATATTTTAAAGACAACTTTTAGCTTGCAATTCTATATATAATATACTTCAAGACAGCTTCAAGATTGCAGTAAAAAAAGGGTTATGCTTAGAGTCAAAAAGAATACTCTTTCTCAGTTAAAATATGGCCTCAAACATTTCCTGATGTATGACTAGGCAAATCACTTAACACTTTTTGCCTCAGTTTCCTCATCAGTAAAATAAAACTGGAGAAGGAAATGGAAAACCATCCCAGTATCTTTGCCAAGAAACCCCCCACTGGGACCATGAAGAATTGGACATGAGTGAAATAATCCAACAACAAGAGAGCATTATAGTTCAAAACTTTAATTGAACATTTATTAATTAACTACTAAATGAAAAATATTATTATCGACAAAGACAGATATTATAAATATCCAAATATCAAGGAGATTATAATTTAATTGTTGGAAAAAAATAAAAAATGGCATGACAAAAAGAACAGACAAAAATAGGAGATGATAGATTTAGGAAAAGTGGTATTTCAGTGTGGGAGGATGGGAAGCAAAGAAGACTTTATGGAGGAAGTGGACCCTAAGTAGAGCCTTGACAGATAAGAACATTTTCATAACTGTGATAGTAATAGTACCAGTTTGATAGTTTGATAGAAAACTAGCCAAACAATTGCTATGGTGAATTGGAAAGGAAAATGTCTTTTTCAAGGACATAAATTGAAAATTAAAAAAAAATAATTCTAAATATTTTTCTTTTTGTTTTTGGGTGGAGGGAGAGGCCAAGGTACATTTTATGGTCCATGAATAATTTACTGCATTTTAACTCAGAGTCTGGAGTACTTAACTGGCTTAAATTAGGGTTGGCCCAAAATGGCATCCATTATCTTATTTGATCTTAGGGATTTCAATAGGATTTCAACAACTATGTGAGGTGAGGAGTCATTTTCACTCATTTTACAAATTGATGAAACTGAAATCTAGAAAGTTCACATGACTTTCTTATAATCATGTATACTAGACTATACTGGAATTTAATCCTAGATACCTGTTCTTTATCTGGTATTATTTTGAATTCTTTTGACATTGCTTACATATAGTTATCTATATATACATAGTTATTGTGAAAAGTATAAAAATTATAAAAACTATTTAAAATTTTAATGTTGATTTATGTTTTTATAGCTGTCATTTCCCCTTAATCTCTCACAGTCTTTCTGTGTGACAAATTAATTAAAACACTTAGTCAATCAGTTGCTATGATAATCATGGCTGACAGTGTATACATTATTCTACATCTATAGACTCCTCTATACTGAGACAAGGGAGGAAGTTATATTTCCTTATCAGTTCTCAAGGACTGAGAATTTTCTTTACATTACATCAAAATGCAACTGTACCTTGCTGTTATTATTATTACATTATTGTAATTATTGTGTATAATGCATTCTTGGTGATGCGTACTTCACTTTGTGTTAGTTCATATAAGTCTTTCCTTTCTTTCCTGTATTCAAAGTCATTTCAGAGAAGTAACATTCCATTACATTTACGTACTAAAAAGTATTTGACTGTTTCTCAGGCAAAGCACATTTACCTGGTTTCCAGTTCATTGCCACTCTAAAAAGTGCTGCTATTAAGATTGTAGTGTATGTGGGATCTTTTATTCCATCTTTGATATGCTTGAGGTATATGCCTAGGAGTGAGATCCATGGTCTAAAAGGTATGGCTATATTAAGCATGACCTCAGTATAATTCTAAATTGCTTTGCATAACTTGTAGTACTAACTCATTGCTTCATTTTGAATACATTCTTTCTACAAATCCTCCAACATTGGTTATTCCTATCTTTATCAAATTTGTAAATTTGCTGACCTTAGGATTGTTTTGCTTTATGTTTATCTTATTATTAATGACTTAGAGAAAACTTTCTTATGATTGTTAATGGATTGCCATTTTTTCAGGGATTGTTTATTCATATATTTTTGGATCACTTACCTCTTTTAGAATAATTCTTGTTTTTACATATTTATGCCAATTTCTTATATCCCTTGAAGTCAGGTATTTGTGCATCTGTCATGTTTAAGGATCATTTCTAGGGATTGATCTCTCTAAGACAAAGATGAATCTTGAAACTAAAATCCATTCTGTAAGTTCCTACGTCTATAGACAAGGAAGAAACTAATGGTCTCTTTCTCTGGTATGATTTACTGTAGTTGTATACTTTCTTTTTACTTTCTTTTTTAAAATTACTTATTTATTTGCTTTTAACATATTGCTTTATGAATCATGTTGAGGGAGAAACATCAGAGGAAAAAGGGAAAAACATGGGAGAGAGAGATGAAAAACAAACAAACAAACAAAAAAAAGAACTGAACATAGTTAGTGTTGATTTAAATTGTCTCCTTAGTTTTATTTTGGAAGTAGGTGACATTTTCTGTCCAAAGTCTATTGGTATTGCTTTAAATCACTGAACCACTGAGAAGAACCAAATCTTTCATAGTTGATCATCACACATTCTTGCTGTTATTGTGCTCAGTGTATTTCTGGTTATGCTCATTTCACTCAGCATCACTTTATGTAAATATTTCCAAGCCTTTCTAAAATCAACGTATTCATCATTTTAAAAAATCACAATAATATTATATTACCTTCATATACCACAACGTGTTCAGCCATTTCCCAATTGATGGGCATCTACTCATTTTCCAATTATTTGCTACCACAAAAAGAGATGCTACAAATATTTTTACATATGTGGGTCTCTTTCCCTCCTTTATGTTTTTCTTGGGATATAGACAAAGTAATTGCACTGATGGATCAAAGGGTCTGCATAGTTTTATAGCCTTTTGGGAAAAGGTCCAGATTGTTTTTCAGATTGGTTGGGTTATTTCACAAATCCACCAACAAGATATTAGTGTCCTAGTTTCCCCACAACCCCTCCAATACTTATCATTATCTTTTCCTATCATTTTAGACAATCTGAGAGGTGTTGAAATGGTACCTCAGAATTGCTATACTTTGCATTTCTCTAGGCAATAGTGATTGAAAGCAAACTCGAGATGTCTTTAATTTCATCATCAGAAAATTAATCTGTTCATATCCTTTGATCATTTATTAATTGGGGAATCTTGCTACTTTCTAAAAAAGAATATTCTTTTTCATGGACATTTTCTAACACAAAGTCCTTGTCTCAAATATGTCTTACTCTCCAACTAATCATGTGGCTGAGACAATGTCTGAGAGAAAATATTTCCAGCTCATTGCCCTAGTGTATTGCATAAAAAATGATAAATCTAATTAGTTACATATGTAGAAATGAATGTAGGAATCAGAAATTTAAGATTTTTTGTGAAGTATTCATAATGAAATAGGGAATAGAAATTTCTCAACAGGGTATAGGAAATGGGAATCTGGGAGCTTGCAATTACATATAGTAGCCTTAGGTTTTATGAAGAGAATTGACATACTTGGACTTAAGGCTCACTAAAAGCCTATAAGATTTGAAAGTTTTGCTAGATTTGCTTCAGAAGAAAAAGGAATAGTTTGTCTGCCATCTGAAGAATATTTTTCTTTTTTTTCATGAAGAAATAATTTTATCCTCTAAGTTGTCTCAGAAAAAGATAGATATAATAGTTACAATCATGCTTGTTTTTCCAGAGCTCACTTAGCTGAATTTTTGGGAGCTTTAGGAAATAATTTATTTTAGGACAAAAAATATTAGGCTACTTACTATGTTTATTAGATGATAAGCTCCTTAAAGATAAGTACTATCTTTTGTGTATTTTTTGTTTTGTTTGTTTCTCCAGAATTTAACACCGTGTTTGGAACATAGTAGGCACTTAATAAATATATTTAATAGATTTTTATTAATCCTTCTTCAAGAAGAAAACACAAATATAACTGTTAAATAGCACTTTGCTTAATTCATAGGTTATAATAAATATTTGTTAAATTGAATTAAAGTACTATTTATTGCTCTATTGTTCTTTCTTAATTTTTTATTTAAAATAACAAATGATGATAGCTATCATTTATATAGTACTTTAAGTCTATGAAAGATTGCATGTGTTATCTCATTTTATCCTCACAACAGCTTCAAATGGAAGGTTATTTCATCTAGTTCAATTGCCTTCTTGACTCATTAGTACTTTAAACTAAATGAATCTGAATTACTACATTTGTGTTAAGAAGTTTTCTACTGAAGTTCTTTTCTCTCAGCATAAATTGGAGGTGAATCTAGACTCTTGAAGGTAGATTCGGTATATCTGATGTCTGTTCTATGTAAGGTGGTTACCAAGTAACAAAATTTTTGAGCACAGCAATTCATGAAACTTTGGCAGTTATGATTTGCTTTGGTGAAATAATTAATCAAACTAATGAAACTATACCCTTAAAGTAAGTATTTTAGGGTAGCTTACATAAGCCTTAATAATTTCAAGTGTTATCTCTTACTCTCAAAACAGTCACATTTAACAGTTGTCTTTTTAAAAGCTGTATAAACTTCAGAAGAATTATCCAAATAAGCTATTGGTGATACCAGGTGGGAAATTTGCCTATCTTGGATATTTGGCATGTATTTTCTCATTTCATTTTTTTACAACTCCCTCTTTTTCTTACATTTTCTCAGAAGAAAGGAAAATTTTTGCTGCCGTTTCTATATTTTGAAAATAGATTATAATCTAATTGTGTAATCCCCTGTGCTTGAAGAGAAGAGTGAATACTGATTCTACCATTTATAAATATGTGACATTAGGCAAACCCTCAGCTTTTTGAGATCTCATTTTTTTATCTGTAAAATCTAAAATTAGATTGGATGAACTCTGAAATTCCTTCTAGCTATAAATCTATGATCCCTTTGATTTTATCATATGCCCTTTCTTCCTGTTTTACTGGGGGATAAGCTAGATGGTCAGAGTGTTTCACTTGTTGTGAAAGGATTCTAGACAAGTCTACCTAAAGATGAATATACATACATACATATGTGTGTGTGTGTGTGTGTGTGTGTGTGTGTGTATCCATTATTGTGGAGCTATTCCCCTGATCAACAATTGTAACCCATTTAAAGGTCTATGCCCTTTGGGAAATGCATCAATTTAACAGAGTTCCAGTAATGTACCCTTAAGGGACTATAGTTCTATTAGTAAAGTGGTATTTGTAAGTGGGACTAAATGCCACCTTATCCTAAGTTGTCAAGAAAACTGTCTCAATTCTCCACTTCCCATTTTCTTAGTTAAAGATAATCTAGTCTATGTGGTTTTGAGCCAGTGTTTCAGCAAGGCTATGCAAATAAAGCTATTAATGCAAAACAAATTCCTTGTTTCTAAAAAAAACAAAACATGTTTTTTTTTAATTTTTTATGAGTTTCACTGAAAACAATTTCTGACACATACTCAAATCAACCACAATTGTGCAATTGGTCTAGTCATGGTCAATATGGCAGCCAGCATGTCCAGGACAATGCCTTGTACCCAGCACCCACTGGCTAAATATGAAATCATAATTGATTAAGTAAATTTCAGTATAGCTATCGCACTAATACAATGAACAACCTTAGAGAAATACAACTACTTATAGCCTTAGTTCCTTCCTTTATAAAAGAGACATGATAAGCATATCCATAAGTCATCAGTTGAGTTGATTGAGATTTATCCAAAATAGAAGATACAATCCCTCCTCCTGAAAGGCTCATCACTTAGTTGGTGGGTGGAAACATATTGGCTTAAAAATTATTCTTACTTAAAAATTAATTTAAAAATTAAAAATTACTATGACCTTCATAGAGTAAACATACTCACAAAAGCAAATGAGCCTATGTGAAATGAGTCCATGAGTGGTGAGAGAATGAAGAATTAGGAAGTAGTTAGAATAGATTGAAAGTAAAAGCCTGGAGAGTGTAAGTTTTTTTTTTTTTTTTTTTTAATAAGGACTTTTTTAAGGGACAAAAGGGCATAGAGATTGAAAGAGAAGGTTAGTGTCATTTCAAGGAAGCCTGTCTAATCATCAATCTCTTTAGCTAAAGCATCATTTTACCCCATGATGCCTTGATTGATCTCTGATATTTAACAAGGTTGCCCACTATCACCATTACTATTCAATATAGTACTAGAAACTCTAGCCTTGGCAATAAGAGCCGAGAAAGAGATCCAAGGAATTAGAGTAGGAAATGAAGAAATCAAATTGTCACTTTTCGCAGATGACATGATGGTATACTTAGAGAACCCCAAAGACTCTGCTAAAAAGCTATTAGAAATAATTCAGAATTTTAGCAAAGTCGCAGGATACAAAATAAATCCACATAAATCCTCAGGATTTTTATACATTACCAACACAATCCAACAGCAAGAGATACAAAGAGAAATTCCATTCAAAATAACAGTCGATAGTATCAAATATTTGGGAATATATCTACCAAAGGAGAGTCAGGAATTATATGAGCAAAATTACAAAACACTTGCCACAAAAATAAAGTCAGATTTAAATAATTGGAAAGACATTCAATGTTCTTGGATAGGCCGAGCGAATATAATAAAGATGACAATACTCCCCAAACTAATCTATTTATTTAGTGCTATACCAATCAGACTCCCAAGAAACTATTTTAATGACCTAGAAAAAATAACAACAAAATTCATATGGAAGAATAAAAGGTCGAGAATTGCAAGGGAACTAATGAAAAAAAAGTCAGAAGAAGGTGGTCTAAGTGTAGCTGATTTAAAGCTATATTATAAAGCAACAGTCACCAAAACCATTTGGTATTGGCTAAGAAATAGACTAGTTGATCAGTGGCATAGGTTAGGTTCACAGGACAAGATAGTGAATAAAAATAGCAATCTAATCTTTGACAAACCCAAAGATCCCAAATTTTGGGATAAGAATTCATTATTTAACAAAAACTGCTGGGAAAACTGGAAATTAGTATGGCAGAAACTAGGCATGGACCCACATTTAACACCACATACTAAGATTAGATCAAAATGGGTCCAAGATTTAGGCATAAAGAACGAAATCATAAATAAATTGGAGGAACATGGGATGGTTTACCTCTCAGACTTGTGGAGGAGGAAGGAGTTTGTGTCCAAGGGAGAACTAGAGACCATTATTGATCACAAAATAGAACATTTTGATTACACCAAATTAAAAAGTTTCTGCACAAACAAAACTAATGCAAACAAGATTAGAAGGGAAGTAACAAATTGGGAAAACATTTTTACAGTTAAAGGTTCTGATAAAGGCCTCATCTCCAAAATATACAGAGAATTGACTTTAATTTATAAGAAATCAAGCCATTCTCCAATTGATAAATGGTCAAAGGATATGAACAGACAATTTTCAGATGATGAAATTAAAACTATTTCCACTCATATGAAAGAGTGTTCCAAATCACTATTGATCAGAGAAATGCAAATTAAGACAACCCTGAGGTATCATTACACACCTGTCAGATTGGCTAAAATGACAGGAACAAATAACGATGAATGTTGGAGGGGCTGTGGGAAAACTGGGACACTGATGCATTGTTGGTGGAGTTGTGAAAGAATCCAACCATTCTGGAGAGCAATCTGGAATTATGCCCAAAAAGTTATCAAAATGTGCATACCCTTTGACCCAGCCATACTACTACTGGGCTTATACCCCAAGGAACTACTAGAGAAGGGAAAGGGACCTGTATGTGCCAAAATGTTTGTGGCAGCCCTTTTCATAGTGGCTAGAAGCTGGAAGATGAATGGATGTCCATCAATTGGAGAATGGTTGGGTAAACTATGGTATATGAATGTTATGGAATATTACTGTTCTATAAGAAATGACCAACAGGAGAAATACAGAGAGGCTTGGAGAGACTTACATCAACTGATGCTGAGTGAAATGAGCAGAACCAGAAGATCATTATACACTTCAACAATGATACTGTACGAGGATGTATGCTGATGGAAGTGGATTTCTTCAACATAGAGAAGAGCTAATCCAATTCCAATTGATTAATGATGGACAGAACCAGCTACATCCAGAAAAGGACTGGGAAATGAATGTAAACTGTTATTTTTACCTTCTGAATCCAATTCTTCCTGTGCAACAAAAAATTCGGTTCTACACACATATATTGTATCTAAATTATACTGTAATATATTTAACATATATAAGACTGCTTGCCATCAGGGGGAGGGGGTTGGGGGAGGAAGGGAAAAAATCTGAATTGAAGTAAGTGCAAGGGATAATGTTGTAAAAAATTACCCATGCATATGTACTGTCAAAAAATGTTATAATTATAAAATAAAATAAAAAATTAAAAAAAAAAAAAAAAAAAAAAAAAAGAATGCAAAGTCCCTGAGAATAGAAAATAACTTGTTTCTTTGTATTTATACCCCTAATGCTTAGCACAATGCCTAAAATAGTGCCTAATAAAGGTTTTTATCTGTCTGTCCATCAGTCCATTAGTCTTTTGTGGTCCTTAAAAGAAAGTTTACTTGGCAAGGCAACTACTGTAAAATATATTAGAAGCAGACTATAAGAAAGCACAAATGAACTTACTGGCAACCCTAGACTTGTCAAATATTGTACTTCTTTCAGTATTTTTCTCCAAGAAAAAGATGAATTTGGTACATGGTAATTAGCTGCTCTGTCTTGTTTCCTTTTTGCAACCTGCCGGGCCCCCACTCTATAAGAACAATTGGTGTTCCAAAGCTCAGACATTTCTTGACAAATGGTGAAAAGAATGTGCTCACCCAGATGGATGAAAAAGCCCCCAGTAATGACAGCGAGCCATATTAGAGGACAGGATTGTCGTGGCTGATCAGGTGCTTCAGTGAAGGCATTTAGAGAGTTTGTACTTCTTCAAATCTTTTGGGAAGGTGGATACAGAAACTCAAGAAAAGAGATGCCATGATTCTGACAAGTTAATTAAGCTTTCACTTCTGAGTATTATACATATAGCAAAAGGGAAAAAAACACCTTAATTGTCTTTGCACTGTCTGACAAAAAAATACAAAAAAATGCATGCATATTCTCTCAGAGCTGTCCTTATTACTGATTCCTATTCAGCAGAGCAGAGAGCTTTCAGAGACCCAATTCAGGATGAGTTTTGCGCCTGAACTACCTCCCCCCACTTTCTCCTCCCACCCATTATATGCATGCACAGGAATCAATAGGAAGAAAGATTTTTATTTGCAAAAATGGAAAACAAAATAACCCACCACCCCACCACATTATTGGCTGAGTTTCTTCCTGTGTTATGCCTCCTCCACTCTCCCTTGTTGCTCATCAGTGTGAAAGAGGAAAATATATCCAGGGATTTACAAATCTCTTGCCTTGCATTTCATGCAATTTGGATTCATGTTATGTGTCATTTATTTATTAGATGTAGCACAGCTTACATCCGGGACTAGTGTAATTGAAGAAACATGGGTAATTAAGGATTGAATGGATTCTTTAAAAATTCTTCCAAATGGCTTCTCTTGCTTGCCTCATTTTCTAGTTTACAAAGGTGAGTCTTATACTGATCCTAAAAAAAAATATCCATCAATTTAAATTCAGGCACAACTAAAGTTAGATTAACATACTAGTTAGAGAATTAGCCTCTGAGTTTTGAGGACCTGGGTTTGAGACCTACCTCTGATGCACACTGGCTTCGGAATACTGGGCAGCTTATCTCACATCTCTGGGTGTGTTCTGGGCAACTCTTAAAGACTGTAAAATGTCCTAGCAATATGAATTGAGAGATAGAGTTTCTTCACTGTTAATGAAATCCTATATTCGTTCTATCCACAAAGCCTATGCCATACTTCATAGAATGAAGCATTTGTCCAGAGCTGATGTTTATAGTAGGGAGCATAGATACTCATTAGGTCCATAAAGGGCACTTTGCTTTACTCTCTTATTTTATAGATGAGAAAATAAAAAGTTCAGAATTGAAATGACTTCCTCAAGTTTGCACAACAGAATTTAGTAGGTGATTTTATTTGGTGTGGTTGGCAGGGATTCCTGTTTCCAAATGTGTATCCCCACAACTGTCTGATATTCCAACACCAAAAATCCCTATTGCTTTTGAAGGCTTTTTAGCCTTCAGGAGACCTCCTGTTAGGATGCTAATCCTCATTAGAGGATTTCTATCTTAGTTAATTATTATTCTCATTTTTCTTTTATCGTGTTCCATAGCATTCAGATAAAAAGCATCCTAGCACAAGTCAATATTTTACCCTTCTTCTTTTGTTTAATGCTCCTCAGCTCATTGTACAGGTAAATAAAATGATGGCTTTTTATAATTGAATTAAGGTTGACTAATATAAACTCATTTCCATTGGACTCCCTGAAAGGATCTTTTCTTCCCTTCTCTTTCTCTTTCCCCTTGTTCTTACCTCTTCCCCTTTCTCTCTCCCTTTTTTTTCCTCTTTTCCTTCCTTACCTCTTCCTCTTTCCTTTCCTCTATTTTCTCTTTCTCTTCTTCTCCCCTTCACTTTCCCTTCTTGCCCTTCCTATTCCTTTACCTTTCCCCTTCCCTTTTCTTTCCCCTTTCCTATTCATTTCCCCTTCCCTATTTCTTTTATCCATTTTTCTTTTCTTTTTACTTCTTTTCTTATGTTTTCTTTGTCTTGCCTGTTCTTTCTTTTCTTCAGCAAATATCAAGAGAGAATTTGATGAGGCTGAACATGATGCAGAAATCTACAATTTCATAATGTTGTGCAGGGTAAGACATTATCTGCCACCATTTAGCTGATTATTATTACCCAGTAGCCATTATCATCTTTCAACAATAACTTATTATTTGTCAATAATTATTGATGAACACTATAGGTAGTTTCTTTTTATAGAAACTAGGTTCATATAAATAGAGCTGGAAGAGATTGCAGTTCAACACTCTTATTTTATAGGTAAGAAAAGTTAATATAATCAGGAGTATATATTTAAGACCGTCAGTAAGCATAATATGCAATAGAAATAAACTGCAACCTTTCCCAGTAAGATCAGGAGTGAAACAAGGTTGCCCACTATCACCATTACTATTCAATATAGTACTAGAAACGCTAGCCTCGGCAATAAGAGCCGAGAAAGAGATTCAAGGAATTAGAGTAGGAAATGAGGAAATCAAACTATCACTTTTTGCAGATGACATGATGGTATACTTAGAGAACCCCAAAGACTCTGCTAAAAAGCTACTAGAAATAATCCAAAATTTCAGCAAAGTGGCAGGATACAAAATAAATCCACATAAATCCTCGGCATTTTTATATATCACTAACAAAATGCAACAGCAAGAGATACAAAGAGAAATTCCATTCCAAACAAATGTTGAAAGTATAAAATATTTGGGAATCCATCTACCAAAGAAAAGTCAGGAATTATATGAGAAAAATTACAAAACACTTGCCACAAAAATAAAATCAGATTTAAATAATTGGAAAGACATTCAGTGCTCTTGGATAGGCCGAGCGAATATAATAAAGATGACAATACTCCCCAAACTAATCTATTTATTTAGTGCTATACCAATCAGACTCCCAAGAAACTATTTTAATGACCTAGAAAAAATAACAACAAAATTCATATGGAAGAATAAAAGGTCAAGAATTGCAAGGGAACTAATGAAAAAAAACTCAGAGGAAGGTGGTCTAAGTGTACCTGATCTAAAGCTATATTATATAGCAGCAGTCACCAAAACCATTTGGTATTGGCTACGAAATAGACCGGTAGATCAGTGGAACAGATTAGATACAAAGGACAAAAAAGGGTACATCTATAGCAATCTAATCTTTGACAAACCCAAAGATTCCAACATTAGGGATAAAAATTCATTATTCGGAAAAAACTGTTGGGAAAACTGGAAATTAGTATGGCAGAAATTAGATATGGATCCACACTTAACACCATATACCAAGATAAGATCAAAATGGGTCCATGATTTAGGCATAAAGAGGGAGATAATAAATAGATTAGAGGAACAGAGGATAATCTACCTCTCAGACTTGTGGAGGAGGAAGGAATTTATGACCAGAGGAAAACTAGAGATCATTATTGATCACAAAATAGAAGATTTTGATTACATCAAACTAAAAAGTTTCTGTACAAATAATACTAATGCAAACAAGATTAGAAGGGAAGTAACAAATTGGGAAAATATTTTTAAAAACAAAGGTTCTGACAAAGGTCTCATTTCCAAAATATATAGAGAACTGACCCTAATTTATAAGAAACCGAACCATTCTCCAATTGATAAATGGTCAAAGGATATGAACAGACAATTCTCAGATGATGAAATTGAAACTATTTCCACTCACATGAAAGAGTGTTCCAAATCACTACTGATCAGAGAAATGCAAATTAAGACCACTCTGAGATACCACTACACACCTGTCAGATTGGCTAAGATGACAGGAACAAATAATGACAAATGTTGGAGGGGATGTGGGGAAACTGGGACACTAATACATTGCTGGTGGAGTTGTGAAAGAATCCAGCCATTCTGGAGAGCAATCTGGAATTATGCCCAAAAAGTTATCAAACTGTGCATACCCTTTGACCCAGCAGCGCTACTACTGGGATTATATCCCAAAGAAATACTAAAGAGCGGAAAGAGACATATATGTGCCAAAATGTTTGTGGCAGCTCTTTTTGTTGTAGCTAGAAACTGGAGGATGAATGGATGTCCATCAGTTGGAGAATGGTTGGGTAAATTGTGGTATATGAAGGTTATGGAATATTATTGCTCGGTAAGAAATGACCAGCAGGAGGAATATAGAGAGGCCTGGAGAGACTTAAATCAACTGATGCTGAGTGAAATGAGCAGAACCAGAAGATCACTGTACACTTCAACAACAATACTGTATGAGGATGTATTCTGATGGAAGTGGAAATCTTCAACATAAAGAAGATCCAACTCACTTCCAGTTGATCAATGATGGACAGAGGTAGCTGCACCCAGAGAAGAAACACTGGGAGGGGAATGAAAATTGTTAACACTAATATCTGTCTGCCCAGGTTGCATGTACCTTCGGATTCTAATGTTTATTGTGCAACAAGAAAATGATATTCGCACACATGTATTGTACCTAGACTATATTGTAACACATGTAAAATGTATGATATTGCCTGTCGTCGGGGGGAGGGAATAGAGGGAGGGGGGGTAAATTGGAAAAATGAATACAAGGGATAATATTATAAAATATATATATATATATATATATATAATAAAAAAAAAAAAAAAAAAAGAAAAGTTAATATAAAGTAGATTAAATAACTTGTCTGAGGTTTTATAGGTAATTATTGACAGGGATTTGATCTCAGATCCTTCTCAGTGTTACTTTTGTCCTGAATTCATACTTTTTGTTACCATGTATTCTGACTTCCATTTTAGAAGGGGTTCCAGTCTTATTCTCCTTATTTCTTCCTTGGCTTGCTCTACAGACTTTTATCTCCTCATCTTGCCCCCTTCTTTTCCTTCTTTGTCCCATTTCCTAGTTCTACTGTATGTGTCATCTTCCTCTATTAGAATGTAAACTCCTTGCAGGTATAGACTGTCTTGTTTACTTGTGTTTGTATCCCTAGTACTTAAGAAAGTAATCATTAAGTATGGCATGTCTGTCTGTCCATCTATCTATTTATCTATCCATCTCTTCTTTCCCAAATCATATTTCTTTGATCATTCAATGAAGGTATAAAGTGGAGGAAATTATCAACTATAGGGACCAATTTTGCTGATACTTTTCTTGGGCAGGACTTGCATAGGATTAGCAATGTGGTGAGTCTAGTTTAGCAAATCACATTTTTATTCTTTTATAAACAAATTTAACCTCCATCCTTCTCTAAAGTCTTCTTCTTCAATTCTTCTCCTTGTTTTGAGTAAAGTAGGAAGATTCATGAATACGAAAAGCAGATGAAGATTATAACAATGCTGAGTATTTTCTGACTATTTATCATGATGTGATCCAGTGAGGTGAACTGAAAAATACAGGTCACTCATATGCATATTTAACAGGTCTGCCAAGTCTTATCTTAAGGTTCTCTCACTAGAAAATGTCCATTTCTAATATTACACTTTTATAGTCAATGATGCCTTGAACAACTATGCATCTTGATTATACCATTAGTGGTTCCCCTGAAAGTCCTTAGAAATGGAAAAACTCAGTTCTGCCCTCCTTCCTTTATCAAACAAAAATCCCCCCAAATAACCTATAAGCTTTGATATATTGTATGATTATTTTGTACATCATTATTTTTTCAAAGACTAAGAATTTGTTCTCTGCTTTCCCAATTGGAAAAACACAGATAAAACTCCAAATAGGCATAGATATGTGAAAAAAACTTCTTATATTGACTCTTTTCAATTCCACAGTTTTTTCAGTGCCTGATCATCTATAGTTTGCCTATACAGTGTATTGGGCCTAAACTTAATTCATCATTTGACCAAAATAGTGTCAATTGATTTGATAGAATACTTTTTTTCTAGTTAATTGATAAATGACCTGTCAAATGGCCAAATCAATTGGTTTACTTCTTCAGGCACCTCTGTGCTTTTTTTCAATTGTCTGACTGGCTCATCTCTATTTAATAGAATAGGGTGAGGAACCTTTCCCAAAGGGTCTTTACTGAGTCTAGCAGTTATGAATTTGTTCTTCTTGAAATTATTTTGTATTGCTTTGTCTATATCTACCTATCTATGTACTGCACTCTTCTCTACCACCTCTATCACTCAATAGAAAATAAATTCTAGAGGAGAGAGGCTGTTTTGGTTTAATCTTTGAATTTCTAATGCTTTACACAGCACCTTGCTGTTTTTGTTTCTTGCTTGATTAATGTTTCTTGAATTTAAATCTGAAGATAGTTTACCTTTTGTGATAGGTATGCTAGCAGTGGGAATGCATATAGCACTGGTGCAATAGACGTCATTAGCTAGTGATTTTTCAAGGGCATTAGGGAGAGAAAAATAGCAAATGAGTGGAAACAACTTGCTCCCCTTTTACCCTCTCCTCCCAACATATCTTTGCTTTTTAAGGAAACCTTTACTTTTCCCTGGTAAGAAGCCCAAAATACATTATTCTAAGATTAAAGGGACAATGATTGTTGGAGAAAAGAGATACAGTATGTGGGACCTAAGGATTCTTCAAAGCCCCTGGTAATGTTCAATTTGCTCAACCAAGAGTCTTGGGTGCTTTGAATTTCCTTTGCTTAGTCAATAGAAATCAAGCTATCAGAGATATAAACTATGTGAATCAGAAAAAAATACCAAGAATATAAACAAAATCTTGACCCATTTCCTTATGGGGAGCAACTTTTGAGTTACAGTAGTTTTGATTCCAAAACTGTGAGATAGCGAAAGATAGATTTCAGCTTTGAAAGTTTTCATGTTACCTATAGGGACTGAACAGAATATGTACTAGGTTTCTGTTATCTTCAAATAGTACTTCTGATTTTGTTTGGTTTTGGCTAGTCTATAATTTCATCTGCTAAGGAAATTTGCTTCACAGATGTAGCTTTGCAATTGTTCTGCAAATTATACTATTAAAGAGTTAACCTTAATATTTCTGCTTTTATTGTCTTATTTAATTAACATGTATGTCACAATTAAAATGTAGTGGTAAAAGGAATGTTAAATACACATATTGGTGCACTAATGGTCCTCTGGTTCTTAGTATGTGTGCATCTTTATTGATAATTTTCTTCAAAATCATGATAGTTAATTATAGTGATATTGCCTTGTCATAATGTTGTATTCTCTTCCATTATTTGGAAATTTCATATATGAAAAAGAACATGAAATCAGAGTAATCGTTATTAAGTGTTTCTGTACTGTTCCATCTTATCCAGCAAACTACTAGGACTCCAGTGCCTAACTAGTGAGAGCATAATGCCATTTGGTGGTCTGTAAACCATTTCTTGGCAGTTAGAAGGTACAATGAATAGAGTTCCAGACTGGAAGTCAGGAAGTCTTACCTTCCCAAATTCAAATATGGCCTCATTCACTTATTAGTTTGGTGATTATGAGCAAGTCACTTCATCCTGTTTGTCTTAGTTCTTCATCTTTAAAATGAGCTGAGGAAGGACATGGAAAACCACTCTAGTATCCAGTGTCCAGAAAACTACAAATAAGATCACAAAGAGTCAGACATGATCGAAAGAAATGTACCACTCTACCACCACAATAACAATTTACCTTTCCCCACCAGGAACAGCAATCCTATGGTTTTATATCTCAAGATACTTCATCTCCCCTAACCTGGTGGTAGACCTGCTTATCTTGGAGGGTGAATGAATTCATCTCTACTTGTAATTTCCCTCTTCATAGGACAAAGCAAGATGGCCATGAAAAGGATTCTGGAATTATAGAACTTAAGTTCAAGTCCTAGCATTTCCATTTACTACCAGTGGCACCTTAGATAAGACAATTGATCTTTCTTGGAATCCATGATATGAAGGAGTTAGTCTATTGAAGATATCTCCATCTTCAAGTCTAGTATCTGTTAGCCAGTTCTAAAACCTAAAGTGATAAGTAGAGTCATTGAGCAATTGATTGAAAGCCTTTTCTAGGAATGATAGCAATTATTTGAATATGCTCCTCAAGCTATAGTTGGAGAGGGAGGTGAGAGGGTTGCATATGATGGTGTGGTAGAAATGTAGCCAGAAATCATGTGGATAAAAAGTGGGGTAAACATGGTGAACTATCATCTATTAGAAACTTAGACTCTGAGGGTAGATAAAAGAAGACATTATTGGAAGGATAGAGAACTAGGTTTGTCATGTAATCGTGAGTTATGAGTTCCAGAGTTATTCTTTTTATTAAAATTATTCATTTTAATCATTAGGTTGCTCTTGATTGACAGGTGAATTTCTAGTTGGTATACTCTCATGTCCTTGATTTTGCTGCTTTTTCAGGGAGAACACAATGGGACTAAGGAAGAATGAGCTTCATTGTAGGACAGAGGACTATTATTCCTATCTTGGTCACGAGAGCCAGTGTTGCATTAGTGTGGTGTTTTTACTGACAAAGGAGATTATGCTGTCAAAAAAGCATGGAAACCTTCAGCCTTTACTGCCTGATGCTTTTTAGACAAGCCTGGAGAGACTAGTAGAGAACTGCCCTCTTATATGAACTCCCTAGAATCAAAACCATTAATAGGACATATAGCATCTGGGGGCAAATTCAGTTGATTGAACTGAAATAGATTAGAAGCTTCTTGAGGAAAAGAAAAACTTCATTATTATCTTTGTATTTTGGCAATTGAAAAAATACTGGAAATGTAGTAGACATGTAATAATAACTGTTTAATGTTTTAAAATAATGATAAATTTAGTAGTCCAGACACAAGGTCATTTGCACTAGGAAGTGGGTAGTCAGTTGCCTAGAATTTTACTTTTCTCCTTTGGGAAATTTTGGAGGAAATGGTACCCAGGAGAATGGACTTACCAAGGGATGGATAACTCTACCATTTAGTAGCATGGATCATTGGAAGGCTATGATATAAGGTATGGTGTAGATAGTTATGGTTGGGAGGAAGGACAACTCCTTTGGTATTTGTTCCCTGTTTTTACTCTGTCCTTGTGACGGTGCTCTGTAGTAATAGCTAAAGGGCAATAACTATGACTAGTGACATGCTAAATACATATTAGCTTCTAAGAAATAGTGCTTAGGGATAATATAGTTAACCATTGACATCACAGAAAAGCTCTGGATGCTTAGAGAATTCCAGTAACACTTAGCAAGGCATTTCTTAATTTGAGATCTGTAAGGAACATTAGTGCATATCTAATCTAAAGCCATTATTTCATTTAGATGCATAAATTGAGATTTCATGGTATAGATGAAAACAATTGGTTTTGGTATCAGGCGTTTTATTTGAGCATTAGCTCCAACACTTATTAATCTTGTGATCCACTACTTTTTTCTGAGCATTTCTGAGCCTCTGTTTCCCCAACTGTAAAATGAGATATGAATTACTTAATGTTCTATTTATTTCACAAAATTTTTGTAAATATATAAAGGAGTCTGTCTACCTTAAATCAAAATTAGATAAGAGCTATCTTTAAGCTACATTCCTCATGTCACCACAACCACCCAAGGTTGCAGAGAATCATGGTAGAAGCAGGAAAACCACCTTTCCTGATTTTCAATCCTGTTCTTTAGAACAAAGTCTACAATTTTTTTTGGTTGCATGCTCTTATCAGTAAAATAATCTTTTTTGCAGGTATATCTAATATATATTATATATATGTATATATATATATATATTTATCATAAATTATGAGTTTTATAAATACATATATACACATAAAAACATATATATAATGTAAATATATAAAATTTATAAGTTATATACATGTGGATAATTATACTGAATAATAACATGATGTCATGAATAGAAAGCATATCTTGGAGTTAGGAAGAGCCGGTTCAACTTTTGCAATTGATAAATGAGCTGTTTGACCCTAGTCTTTCTGGTGTGCAAGAAAATTTAATAGATCATCAGTTCTCAAATGTTTCAGACTCAGGAATTTTTAAAAATCTTAAAAATTAATGATGACCTCTTTTCTTTCCCAACCAAGCCCAAACACTTGTTTATGTGACTTATATTTTTCATTATTTACCATATTAGAAATTAAAACATATCAACACTATTATGGAAATAATTTTGACCTTGTAGGCCCCCAGAAAAGGTAGCAAAAATTTGTAGCGATTCCTAGACTACATTTTAAAGAGCCATTCCTCTAGAGCAGACTATAATTTTCTAAGCAGAGGCTACTTTTGTGTCAGTAGGAGGAATTCCTTATAAGGCAGTTCTTATTTTGATGAAGTCATCAGCTTGGGACAAAGACACACACAAACAAAAGGCAAAACAAATCCCCAATTGAGATGTAATTATTGATAGCACAAATTTAGACAAAATTGAAATATAAAAAGATGAGATAAAAATGAAATATTTGATATTATAATCATTAAAGATTGCCCTAACGAGAAATGCTCTTTAGGTATGAACAGTTAGTTTTATGTAATTTGGATTGGAGAAGGAATAAATAGGCTGGAAGCCAAGGAACCAATTAGAAAGGTATTGCTATAGTCCAGGCAAGGAGTACTAAGAGCTGGAAGTAAAAGTGGTGGCTGAGTGAATAAAGAGGAGAAGATAGAACTGAGAGTTATTGTGGTTGTAGAAACATCATCTGGTGACTGATTGGTTATGTAAGGTGAGTGAAAGTGAGCAATCAAAGATGACACTGAGATTGTGAAGCTGGGTGTTAGAAGGAGTGTGCGCTTGATAGAAATAGGAAAATTTGAAAGAAGAGTAATTGGAGAAAAAGATAATGTAATGAGATTTGAGATTCAGAAAAAAGAAGGCAAAAAGGATAGAGTCCTTACTCACTGGTCACCTAAAGGGAAGAATCTGTTTCTACAGTAGCCACAGTGTAATCTAGGGGTAGGAGTGAGGGGTATAAGAACGTTTTTTAATTAAATGAGTTAAAATTTTGGAATCACTTAGCACAATGCCAGGCATATAAATGCTCTTTTCCCCTTCATCCTTCTCTATTGAGTACTTGTGTAACTGATAGTAGTTAAGTAATAACTGTCCCAAGAGAAAGCTACACACAATTCACAAGGAAAGATGTTGTTTGAGGAGCTTTCACACAAAGATTGGTGTGGTTGTTTTGGAGACATGCTTCAGTCATGGGGAGGGTGAAATAAGAACTACCTTCCTGTTCTTCAATTAATTAATTATACACCCCTCTTTACTTACAAAATTCCCTGTTTCCTTCTTTGGAAAATTTAATAAGAATGGCTTTTTTTGGAATGATGTGTATTTTATTTTAAACATTTCAAATATTCTGAAAAGAGATCCAAAGTGTTTATCAAAGTTGAAAACATAAAAATGTTAAGAACTCTTGCTTTAGAGGAAGGATATCACAGTTCTTCACTTGTTTATCCCAGCTACTTTACTGACAAGCTATATTATTACCTCCTTATTTATAGATTACTGCTAGAGCATACTAGAGCTATTGTACAAACTGACCAAAATACCTTCATCAAAGATAATTCTAGAAGCCACAGTATTTTATTAGGACCGGGGAAGCAAGGACTTGCTTATTTTCTTTCTTTTTCATTTTGAAAAGAGTTATCTCAGGTAAGGTTTCATTCTTCTTTTTTTTTTTTAATTGTTCTGAAATCTCAAGACATCCTCAGGAACAATGACTCATTCTTCCTTGTTCTGTTTTCCCAAAGAGAGTGGATTTAACCTCGAGATGTCAATCGTCCTTGGAATCCTTCCATCCTTACAAAGAAGCAGGACAGGTTATGTTATCAATAATAACACTATCCTGGATTACTACTGACAAGGCATCTTGAAGGTACTATATACAAGACTCAAAAATATCACATTAATTATTCTCCTAGGTTACCTGCTCCTATTTCTTGCAAGGGAAATATAGTCAAATTTTGTTCACTATAGCTGAGGACATTTCAGACAAAGATGGGGTCAAACTGGGAATGTTTCTTTCTTTCTTTAAAACTGTTCCATAGATACTTAAAAATTACCCATGCTATAGATTTATTTTCTCCACATCGAACCCTTATTTCTCACAAGGAAAAATAGTTAAGTAAAACCAACCAATAAAGCATCTGACTCTGATGATATATTCTACTTTATTAAGAGAGGGGACCTCTGTTTCATAATTTGTTCTTTTTTATCTTGAGGGGTGATTGCAATTAACTGTAGTTAATTTGTCTTTTGATATTATTTCAATGTATATATTGTTTCCCAACAGAAATTTTTAAAGATGAGTTATCTCCCAGTTTCTTAAACTGTGGTTCACAACCCTACATGGGATCTCAAAACTGAATAAGGAAATTGAGAAATTATGATTTAGTATCTATAGATCTTTGATTTGTATACCTATTTTATAGATCTTTATACAGTTGGAGCCACATAAAAATTTCTAAGGTATAAAGGGATGGTAAGTAGAAAAAGTTTAAGAAGCCCTACATTAGCTAATGGCAAAACACACTAGTTTAACTAATATTGAGGAAAGAAATGGTAATAAACCGATTAAGGGGAGAATACATTCAGCTACAGGGGTCCCTGGGTGCAAAGGAACTATACATTAATTATTGTCAAGCTGGCAGGGACCTCAGAAGCCAATTAGATATTTCCTTCATATTAAAAATGAGGATGTTCAGGCTCAAATAAATTCAATGGTTTGCCTTAGAAAAGAACATTTGCTTTAACAGCTATAATCTCATTTGACCCATCTAAGATAATTGCTTTTATTATGCCCATTTCATGGATGAAGAAATGGAGACTGACACTTATCAAGGGCATATAATTAGCAGCTGTCCTAGGTGAAATTTGAATATACAATCTTTAGTTCCAAATCTAGGATTCTTTCCATTGTACCAAAGAAATGGGCTAGATGGACTTAGATCAACATAGCCATTTAAATGGGTAACTTGAAAATGCTATATGAATTAATATCTCTTGTGTCCAAGTCAAGATCATAGGTTCTTTTAATAATTTGACACAATTACTTTTGATTCTGATACTATTCCTATTGAGTGACAACCTATTTTACTGTTGAAGAACTAATAAGACCTCAGAAGTTTTGAAGGATTGGAGATAGGAACAAAGAAAGATAATAACAGTCTAAGGATATTATTATAATACTAGGGACTTCTGTACTTAGGATTTCTCTAAGTCAATCTCTTATTATAAAGTAGAGAATGAAGGCAATTATATAAGTGTTAAGAACCAGTGAATTTTTACCAGTGACTTGACTTGGAGTCGTGAAGACCTGCCTCAGATACATCATAGCTGTAGAACCTGGTTAGGTCACTTAAGTTCTTTGTGCATCATTCAACTCCCTGGATTTTTCAAGGTTATGATCTATATTGACGAAGGGATTTCCTACGTTTATGAAATCATAGATATTTTGTGAATTCTGTCTTACAATTAAAATACTAAAATCAATTCTAATAACTAGCTTTTATATAGTGCTTTTACAGTTGCAAAGTGCTTTGCAACAATTATCTTATTTCTCTCAACTATTATTATATTATCCTCATAACAACACAGGAAGGTTGGTGCTATTATTATCATCATTTTACAGTTAAGCAAACTGAGATATACACAGGTTAAATAGTTTTCCCAGAATCCCACAGGTAGTTAAGTGTCTGAGGATGGATTTGAATTCAGATATTCCTGAGTCTGAGTGCACATCCAGAATTTTATACACTATGCATTATAGCTGCCTATATTCAAATGATCTTTATTTTCTGAAAGCTCATAATGCTTTTGTCTGTCTCATGAACTTGTTATATTCTACTTTCTGTTCTAGTCATTGTTTGTATATTTTCTCTTTTTTTTTCTTGAGGATTGGATCTCTCTACCAAGGCATGGGACAGTTTTTATATAGTATTTACTATATAGCAAAACACAGGCTGGTAATTCTCCATTTGGACTCAGTAGAATCCTGAGGTGGTTTTTGGGAATAAGGGTTATCATATGGTCTCTTAGAAGAGGACACAGACACTGGACTAAATGGGACATTGGACCAAAAATATGGTCTGTGTACCTACATGGTACATACAGGTAAATATAGCAACTCAGAAGCCATTACATGAAAGAGGTACTGAGGAAATGAAGAGGTGATGGCCATTTTGGGAGTTAACTCATTTACTTTGCCTTTTATGGTACTGGAGAGACCAGCCTAGCAGGTAAATGTATACTTGTTAGTACTATTACTCATGTAGACTCCATGGAACCTTAGAGAAGAAGGCATAGTTGCTTGACACCATTTAGAAAGTACAAGGCTCAAGTATGGGCCTGTTTTACATTCTTTTATTGGGTTATAACCTATTATATTCAGTGATATGTTAGTCTGAGGATTTGTAGGAGTCAAAAAAGACCCTTAAGGGTACAAAATGAGCCAGATATTGAAATTGTCGGGTCTTCCTTTGGTAGGGACTTGAACCAAAGAGACTTTATGAGAGTACCTCCTCGCATCTTAATTATATCCAGGACCATTATGTTAAAAATTAACTCACTGGCTACTGATAACTATGGTTCCAATCTCTTTTACTTCAGTTACATATATATTTTTGCAGAAGCTACTTTTTCTTATATTTTATCATTTAAACACTTGCTTTAATTCCTAGATTTCTCTACATCTACAAACAGAAGCAAATTGTCTAATAAGGCCTATATTTTCTCAGTGGTTTTATTGGCACCAAACTCAGCAAAATAATTTCAAAATTTGAAGAAGGTTTGAAGAAAGTTCTAGGGAGGTTAAAGCATACTTATTCACACACACACACAGAGAGGCACACATAGACACATGCACATACACAGAAACTAAAATGAGACTTTCCTGACTTTCTTATACCTTCCTCCTTGTGATGGAGTTTTCCATCCAGAAACATTGGCTTCTTTTCTATTCAATAGTAAGACAATCCATCCATCCTTAGGCTCTAGATATTTTCCCTGGCTTTTTCCCATTCTTGTAATGCTTTCCCTTCTCATCTCTGCCTCTTGGCTTTCTTAATTTCCTTTAAGTCTCAGATAAAATTTCTCCATAGATAATAATAAGCCTTTTTCAACACCTCAATTCTCGTGCCTTTGCCCTTTGTTTGTTGATTATATTCTATTTTTACTGGGTATGGTTTGCTTGTACAAATTTGTTTGCTTCTTGTCTCTCCCATTAGATTGGGAGTTCCTTGAGGGCAGAGACAATCTTTGTGATGTTTTTTTTATCCCTAGTGCTTAACACAGTAACTGGCACATAATAGATCCTTAATGTTTATTGGTTGACTGATAATACACAATAATTTGATTCCATTCATCAAGTATTTATTAAATGCCTATTGTGTGTTTAAGTTCCTCTGAGATTCACTGGATATTAAGATTAAAAATGAAAACTCCTGATCCCATGCAGCTGAAATCATGGGGGGAGGAACAGTTGGGGAAAGAAAAAAAACATACATGTACATTCAGGTAAATAAAAATATTTTTGTATTTGTGCATAAAATTTTTATAATTATGCACATAGTGGGAGAGTATTATAAATGGGGAGGATGGGGGAAATAAAATAAGGCTTTGTATAGAAAGTGACTTTGTCTTGATCTTTTAAATTTGAAGTGACATGGAGTAATGGAATAATGATAATCTTAACGTAAGATTTATGTAAAGTAATGAAAACCACTCTCTTATAGACAAAATAAATAAATAGAAAATTAGAAATTCCTTGACATCATGCTTTCCCATAAATTGTTATACACAACTGCCATATATTGTAGAAATGTTTAGTTAAATATTTCTGGGGTCTCTTGCTTTAAGACTTACTTTAGACCACTTCTAGTGGTCTAAAAAGAAAAGACATTTCTTGTTATATTTTTCCTTGTTTTTTTATTTCTGTAGTATTAGTCTCCAGAATACATCTTATTCTAGATAAAATGGATAAGGGAAAGAGGGAAGGCAGAAATAGAAACGGAGAACTACAGAAATCTATTACATAGAAAATTATCTCAAATATTTTAGTTTTTTTTTTTTTTGTTGTTGTTTTGTTTTTTTTTGTAGATTCACTAAGGCATAGTCCAGGAACCATGAAGTTAAGAGCATAATCCTTCCTGGGATGATTGCAAATCAGGCCCAACCTACAAATGTCTTGATGAAGTGGAATTCAGCTGATGACCATGTAGAACCATGCTATTACTTGTTTTTAAAAAATGCAATATATATCTATATTCTGCTTTAAGCACCATCTAATGGTAACTAGGCAAATTGCAGACTTCTTTGCTGGCTAAGCAGCTAACTTCTTATTATCCTTATTATCCAATTCAGCCCAGAAGAAAACTTTAATAGCTCAAATGCCAGTTGCCCAGTGCAATAGCTTGAGGGAATCAGCTTTCAGTTTTATAGTTTAACATGGTCCCCAAATACTCAGGATATTATGATTTCACTATGCAAATAAATCCTCTACAAAGTAACCATTCATGGATGCAGTGTGCCTAAGACCAATGATTTGGTGAAGAGAAATGCAGAAAGCTTAAATTTTCCTTCTTTTAAGTGATTATTCATTTGCAAGCTAGCTCAATGTGGTTTGTCCTTGTCCTTTCTGTGCCTTGGGTAGACACTATGAGAATTGTGTTTTCAAGGTGTTCAAGTTTGTCAAGACAGACTTGTTCTTTTGAATTCCTTGTCAAATTCTTCATAAACTAAGTTGTCAAAAGCAAATTATAGTAATATAGTAAATTTCATTTACTGGAATCATTCAGGGAAGACTTGTCTGAGGAATAAAGTACTTATTATTGTAGCCATATTTGTTTTTCATTTGGGTCATTTGAGGAGTTGGAGGGCCCAAATGGCAAAGATAATTTGTAAATCACTTGTTTTTTCCCCCTCACATATGATAATGATCTATGGTCAGGTTTGGTTATGTTTGCTGGCCTAGAATTACAGACATTTCTACAATATGATCATACTAAAGTTTCTATTGCCCCTGTTTATAAAAAAGCAAACAAAATAAATGAGAAATAGACTTTATAGAGGCAGCATTTGAAAAGAATTTTGCAGAGAAGAGGTAATCTTCATTGGCTCAATGTAGAGGAAAAGGGATCAATGAATGTCATCTACAGGAAAATATAAAATATTCCTAAAAATAGTATGAAAAGATTTTGCAAATTTCAAATTTCTTATTTCCTTCCTACCCTCCTTTCTTTTTCCCTACCTTCCTTCCTTCCTTCTTTCCTTTCTTCCTTCCTTTTTCCCTCCCTCCCTCATTCCCACCTTCCTTTTCTCTCCTCCCTCCTTCCTTTCCCCCTTCTTACTCCTCCTTCCCTCTCTTTCTTCTTTTCTTTCTTTTTCTTTTTCTTTCCTATCTCTTTCTTTTTTGTTTTTTCTCTTTTCCTTTCTTTCTCCTTTCTCTTTTTTCTGTTTTATCTCTTTCTTTCCTTCTTTCTCTCTCTTTTCTTTTTTTCTCTTTCTCTTACTTTCTCTTTATCTCTTTCTTTCTCTTTCTTCCTTTTTTTTTCTTTTCCAATAGATAGGGCTGCTTTAAACTCTACATCTATAGATGATTTCTAGATTTTTTTGGGGGGGGATGGTGGTGGTGGTGATAATGGTTAATAAAGTTTGCTGTTATCATATAATAATACATTCAGAAAAGAACTTAAGTATATAAAATAGGTATACAAATAAAATATTTAATAATATTGTCATAATTTCATGACCCTTATGTTCAGTTACATGACCCTCATATAGGATTGTGAACAATAGTATAAGAAGCTTGGTTAGATTAAGTAGATGATGAGATAGTTTCCATCTCAAATACTTTGCTCTATGGAAAAGATGGAATTTGAACTCAGACTTGAAGTAAGGCTGAAATTTCAATAGATGAAGATGGAAGAGAGAAGATGTTATTTACATTCTCCACAGTATATACCTTATGCCTATAAAGAATTTCTCTTCTACATATCATTTCTTTTTAGATGAAAGAGAGGCCATTTCTGGTTATGGGCCAATCCATTATTAAAATAAGATTTCATTTAAGCATATACCATGAATGAGCAAACTAAATCACTACATATGACTTATCTCAGCTTGTCTGATAGATTGATATTTTTAAATTAATTTTATATTTATAAATTTTGACAGTAGATATGCATGAGTAATTTTTTTATAACATTATCTCTTGTATTCATTTTTCCAAATTTTTCCCTCTGTCCTTCTACTCCCTCCCGTAGATGACAGGCAATCCTATACATATTAAATGTGTTACAGTATAATCTAGATACAATATATGTGTGCAAATCCAATTTTCTTATTGCACGTTAAGAATTGGATTCTGAAGGTATAAGTAACCTGGGTAGAAAGACAATAGTGCTAACAGTTTACATTCAATTCCCAGTGTTCCTTCTCAGGATGTAGCTGTTTCTGTCCATCATTAATCAACTGGAAATGAGTTGGATCTTCTTTATGTTGAAGATATCCACTTTCATCAGAATATATCTTCATACAGTATTGTTGTTGAAGTGTATAATGATCTTCTGGTTCTGCTCATTTCACTCAGCATCAGTTCATGTAAGTCTCTCCAAACCTCTCTGTATTCATCCTGTTGGTAATTTCGTACAGAACAATAATATTCCATAACATTCATATACCATAATTTACCCAACCATTCTCCAATTGATGAACATCCATTCATCTTCCAGTTTCTAGCCACTACAAAAAGAGCTGCTACAAATATTTTGGCACACACAGGTCCCTTTTCCCTCTTTAGTATTTCTTTGGGATATAAGCCCAATAGCAGCAATGCTGGATCAAAGGGTATGCACAGTTTGATAACTTTTTGGGCATAGTTCCAAATTGCTCTCCAGAATGGCTGGATTCTTTCACAACTCCACCAACAATGCATTAGTGTCCCAGTTTTCCCTCATCCCCTCCAACATTCATCATTATTTGTTCCTGTCATCTTAGCCAATCTGACAGGTGTGTAGTGGTATCTCAGAGTTGTCTTAATTTGCATTTCTCTAATCAGTAGAAATTTGGAACATTCTTTCATATGAGTGGATATAGTTTTGGTTTGATTTCTTATAAATTAGGATCAGTTCTCTATAGATTTTGGAAATGAGGCCTTTATCAGAACCTTTAACTGTAAAAATATTTTCCCAATTTGTTACTTCTCTTCTAATCTTGTTTGCATTAGTTTTGTTTGTGCAAAAGCTTTTTAATTTGATGTAATCAAAATCTTCTATTTTGTGATCAATAATGTTCTCTAGTTCTCCTTTGGTCATAAATTCCTTCCTCCTCCACAGGTCCAAGAGGTAGACTATCCCCTGTTCCTTTAATCTATTTGTGATCTCATTCTTTATGCCTAAATCATGGACCCATTTTGATCTTATCTTGGTAAATGGTGTTAAGTGTGGGTCTCTATCTAATTTCTGCCATATTAATTTCCAGTTTTCCCAACAGTTTATTTCAAATAATGAATTCTTTCCCAAATGTTGGTATTTTTGGGTTTGTCAAACACTAGATTGCTATAATTGTACCCTATTTTGTCCTGTACCTAATCTGTTCCACTGATCGACTGGTCTATTTCTTAGCCAATACCAAATGGTTTTTGTGACTGCTGTTTTATAATACAGCTTTAGATCAGGTACAGCTAGACCACCTTCATCTGACTTTTTTTTTCATTAATTCCCTTGAAATTATCAACCTTTTATTCTTCCATATGAATTTTGTTGTTATTTTTTCTAGGTCATTAAAATAGTTTCTTGGGAGTCTGATTGGTATTGCACTAAATAAATAGATTAGCTTGGGGAGTATTGTCATATTTATTATATTCACTTGGCCTATCCACGAGCACTGAATGTCTTTCCAATTATTTAAATCTGACTTTATTTTTGTGGCAAGTGTTTTGTAATTTTGCTCATATAATTCCTGACTTAGATGGTAGATGGATTCCCCAATATTTTATACTCTTGACACTTGTTTTGAATGTAATTTCTCTTTGTATCTCTTGCTGTTGCATTTTGTTGGTGATGTATAAAAATGCTGAGGATTTATGTGGATTTATTTTATATCCAGCAATTTTGCTAAAGTTGAGAATTATTTCTAATAACTTTTTATTAGAATCTCTGGGGTTCTCTAAGTATACCATCATATCATCTGCAAAGAGTGACAGTTTGATTTCCTCATTACCTACTTTTATTCCTTTAATCTCTTTCTAGACACTTATTGTCGAGGCTAGCATTTCTAAAACAATATTGAATAGTAATGGTGATAGTGGGCAACCTTGCTTCACTCCTGATCTTACTGGGAAGGGTTCCAATTTTTCTCCATTACATATTATGCTTACTGATGGTCTTAAATATATGCTCCTGACTATTTTAAGGAATAGTCCATTTATTCCTATACTCTCAATGTTTTTAGTAGGAATGGGTGTTATATTTTATCAAATGCTTTTTCTGCATCTATTGAGATGATCATTTAGTTTTTATTAATTTGATTATTAATATGGTCAATTATACTAATAGTTTTCCTAATATTAAACCAGCCCTGCACTCCTGGTATAAATCCTACTTGATCATAGTGTATTATCCTGGGTTTGATTTTCTGAAGTCTTTTTTGCTAATATCTTATTTAAGATTTTAGCATCAATATTCATTAAGGAGATTGGTCTATAGTTTTCTTTCTCCATTTTCGATCGACCTGGTTTAGGTATCAGTACCATGTCTGTGTCATAAAAGGAGTTTGGTAGGACTCCTTCATCCCCTATTTTTTCAAATAGTTTATATAACATTGGGGGTAATTGTTCTTTAAATGTTTGGTAGAATTCACATGCAAATCCATCTGGTCCTGGGGATATTTTCCTGGGGAGTTGATTAATAACTTGTTCTATTTCTTTTTCTGAAATGGGACTATTTAAGCAGTTTACCTCCTCCTCTGTTAATCTGGGAAGCCAATATTTTTGGAGGTAGTCATCTATTTCACTTAAATTATCAAATTTATTGGTATAGAGTTGGGCAATGTAACTTCTTATTATTTATCTAATTTCCTCTTCATTGGTGGAAAGATCCCCTTTTCATTTTTAAGACTAACAATTTGATTTTCCTCTTTTTCTGATCAGATTTACCAAAGGTTTATCTATTTTATTGGCTTTTTCATAAAACCAACTGTTAGTTTTATTTATTAATTCAATAGTTTTTTTTACTTCCAATATTATTAATTTCTCCTTTTAATTTTAGAATTTCAAGTTTAGTTTTTGGTTGGGAGTTAGATTGGTATTTTGACTAAATACTTTCCCTATATCCAGTGACATTACACCTTGCTATGGATGGTTGTAGCCAGAAGATAAAGAAGTAGCCATTATGCCTATATACAAATATGCATATGAATATATATTTCTCCTCTGTGTTAAGAAGTAAAATAGTGATTGAATAAAAGCTTCAATTTATGATATGCACACAAATTTCTTTGATAGTAACATGCTTATTTTTATTTTGGGCAGCTAGATGGAGTTTTTGGACTTGGAATGAAGAAGACTTCTGAGTTCCAAACCTATGTCAGATATTTATTAGTTTGTATGGTCCTGGGCAAGATAATTAAATTCTGTCTGCCTCAGTTTCCTCAACTATAAAAAGGTGATGAGAATAATGACATGTAATCTCAGATTGTTGTGAGGATCAAATGAGATAATGACTGTAAAAAGGGTTCCCAAATCTTAAAGTACTCTAACTGCTAGATACTGCTCTTATTATTACAACCACTACTGCTGCTGCTGCCACTACTGCTTCTACTAGTACAGATTACCTCAATTGTTTTTTTGTCAGAAATTCTCCTTAATAAAGACTGATATGGATTAGTAAGCATCCTTTAAAAAAAAATTCAGGTGCATTAATATCAGACTGCAGGCCAGTCTGAGGGATCCTATTTATATATCAGGAAGAAAAGGATTTTGGAATTTGCCTCAGACAACCAAATGGTACTTTTAGAAAACAAAAAATCTCACTTAAAACTGATCCTTCTCCAGGAAAAATGATTTGATCTAGTCCTTGCTATGGTTGACCCCAATCCTGCTTTTTGTACTTCCCATCTTAAATCATTCTTATCTTCATGAACTTCAGGTCTTCATTTCCCCTCCTTTATGTTTTGATCTGTTTGGTTCCCAAGAAACATTTTGGCTCACTAACTTTGCTTGATATGTGCCCTGTACTTTTGCTGCATATTTAGCCATTCATTCCAGCTGAGGAACAAGACACAATGCTTACCCTGATAGTATTCTGTCTATAGCCTGCTCTTTTTCCTGATGAAGTTACAACTGTAGTGACCTTTTATTCATAGTATCTTTAGTCAAACTGCACCAACCTCCCCCCCACCCAGACTCTAACTTTCTTGGTATATGAAATGTAGAAGAGTAAAGGAGATATTTGCCATGAACATATTTGTGTGAATTCCTCAATAGGATTGTTTTTCTACTAAAACCTAAATGAGACAGCTGAACTCAGAGAAACAGGGTTTTAATGGTAAACAGGGTAAAGAAGGTATATAGTTTGAGGACCTGAAGCAAGTTGGGAAAAAATAGCAAACTAGGGTAGAGAATGCGGATCTTAGAATAGCTTTCTCATACTTTGTTGTTAGAGAGGAAAATATCAGATTGTAGAATATACTTAGGAGTAAAGAAAAGGAGTAGAAAGGGTGCAAATAACAAATTTTCCCACTTCGAACTTTTGTTTGGGGTCATTGCATTATTCAAGAATGGTGATGAAACTCTCCTTCTGCTTCACCTTTTCTCTCTTATACTATCACAGTCAACTATTCCTAGGAAAACAAATTCAGATTTGTATTATTTGTTTGAGAATTCAGTTACATCTTACCTTAATCTGATCTTTGTGGACTGTCCTATAAATGTAAGTACCCGAGGTGGATGAATAGATAACTAGATATATTTAGTTAGACAGATAATTGTTTGTATAGAATTAGAGTAGAGGACATAGAGGCAAGAAGATCCGAGTTCAAATACTACTGTACTAATTGTGTGATCCTGGACAAATTCATTAACCTTTCTCAGTCTGTTTCCTCTTTTGTAAAATGAGGATAATTAATAGCATTTTCCTTGAAGGATTGTAGTGAATACCAAACCAGAAAATATAAAATCATTTGCACACCTTAAAGCACTATATAAATGTTAGTTATTATTATTTACATTTATTAATTAGAACATTTATTAATTATTTATAAAATACTTATAATAAAATTAAGTATTTATATAATACAAACATTATGTTCAGCATTGTACAGCATTTTTATCTATGAGAAATGTATTCTAAATTACAAAGAATCAATTGATCAGGAAGCTTTTGGAGCACAATTCACTTGTAAATTGGAAACTGTAATTTTATGTATAAAATTTGTATATTTGGGCATTCGTATGTATGTATATATATACATATATATAATTCCATATACATATATGTATATGTACATATGCATAGATGTATGCATACACACATATAAATACATATATGTATGTATATATATATATATTTGAATGACAACAGAACCTCATAGATCTTGAATAAAAAAAAGTCCATATTTTATCCAAACTAAATAAGTGAACAAAATGCTGAAGTTTTGTTTTAAAAAACTTTTATTAAAAGTCACTCATTACAATGTTTTTGGAATAACATTATGTTTTAGGAAGCAAGTTCCCAAAAGGGAAGATTCCGGTCTTATAGTCAGAGGATTTGCGGGGGAAAAAAGCATAGGAAAAACATTTTTCATGTGAGGTATTGTCAGTAGGGACATGCAGCTAATATTGGGGTGGAATGTAATAACCCCTTTGGGATAAATATTGGATATAAAATTTTATTGACCTTGGAAAAAGTGAATAAACAATCAATGGATTCTAATTTGGTGGGATCAAATCCCAATTCTCTCCTTCACATTTCTTCAGACTCACATTTTCATGCAATAAACTCAAGTAAACATGCACTGGGATGACATTGTATCTTTTGGTAAAGTTGAGTCTAAAGTTGAGTTAACTTAGTAAACATTTATTAAACAGTTTGTATGGCAACTGGCAACTAGGTAGCAATATGTATATGTATATTCGTTTGACCTAAGCTCGTGTTAGCTCGCATTAGCAACACACACTTCCAGCACTGGGCTGAGGCTGCGGAGACAGAGTTGTTGGCGAAAGACATTGTTGGATGCCCAACAATTGGAGAAGGGATGAATAAATTATGGTATATATAGGTTATGGAATATTATTGTTCTTAAAGAAATGACCAACAGGTCATTTCAGAGAGGCCTAAGCGAAATGAACAGAATCAGGAGATTATTATATATGGCAACAAGAAGACTATATGACTATTCTGATATATGTGGTTCTCTTCAACAATGAGATGATTCAAACTGAACAAGTGATGAACACCCAGAGAGAGAACCGTGAGAACTGATTGTGGACCACAACATAGCATTCTCACTTTCTCAATTGTTGTTTGCTTGCATTTTGTTTTCTTTTGCAATTTTTTTCTTTCTTCTTGATCTGATTTTTCTTGTGCAGCGAGATAACTATAAATATGTATACATTTATTGGATTTGACATATATTTTAACATATTTAATATATTGAACTACGTGCCATCTAGGGGAAAGAATGAGGGGAAAGAGGGGAAATTTTGGAACAGAAGGTTTTGCAAAGATCAGTGTTGAAAAATTACCCATGCATATGTTTTGTAAATAAAAAGCCTTAATAAAAATGTTTGTATAGTGATTTGTATAGTTAAATCATTTAATTCTCAAAACAGCCCTATAAAATTGGCATAATAATTAGCCCCACTTTGCAGAGATACAGAGGATAAATGGTTTGTCCAGGGTCACAAGTAGTAAATGTCTCAGGTCAAAGTCAAAGTCAAACTCAAGTTTTTCTAACTCTACTGCACTAAAATAAAAGCAAAAAAAATTGTCAGAGCTTTCTAATGTGGTAAGAAAATACATAAAAAGAAGTTTAAAATTGGGGTATAAACTCCTAAATTCATTTATTCCAAGGTTAGGTAATTTTCCTTTTTCCACTATCCATATTTCTTATAGCTATGGAGCATATTCTCTTTTTCCAGCAGATGAACTGACTCAGGTGAGAGAAATTGGATAGAGGCAGGGATCTTTAGGACCTAGAGGACTTGAAAAGCAGCTCTGAGGACCAGGGGATCATTATATACTTCAACAACAATACTATATGATAATCAATTCTAATGAATGAGTCCCTCTCCAACAATGAGATAAACCAAATCAGTTCCAATAGAGCAGTAATGAACTGAACCAACTACACCCAGTGAAAGAACTCTGGGAAATGACTATGAACCACTACATAGAATTCCCAATCCCTATATTTTTGTCTGCCTACATTTTTTATTTCCTTCACAGGCTAATTATACACTATTTCAAAGTCCAATTCTTTTTGTACAGCAAAATAACTGTTTGGACATGTATACATATGTTGTATTTTACTTATACTTTAACATATTTAACATGTATTGGTCAACCTGCCATCTGGGGGAAGGGGTCGGGGGAAGGAGGGAAAGAGTTCAAACAAAAGGTTTTGCAATTGTCAATGCTGGAAAATTACCTATGCATAAAATTTTTGTAAAAATAATTAAATAAATAAATTAGTTAATTAAAAAATAAAAAAGAAAAGCAGCTCTGATGTAAATCAATGTTAAGTACTGATTTAAGCTTCTGATATTAGGCCTTTTTCTTTTCCTTGTTAAGGCTTAGCTATTAGAAAGTCCAAAGATTTGGGAATGGAGTGGTTCATAAGACTAAAATCAATCCTATACTTCATTCTCAGTGTCTGTGAAAGAATTTTGGCTAACAAGTAACTTTATAAGTGCCATATCTGGCTGACATGTGCCAGTGATTAGGCAAAACAGCTGTTGTGGGAGAAAGACAATTTTCTCCTAGGGTTAAAGAGGTCTGATTCCAAATTGAGAGCTAATCATGTGTAACTCAAAAGGCCACACTCATCTGATACCTTTAGCACACCAAAATCCTAGGGGTGGAGAGGAATCAGAAAATTGGTTCCTACTGTAGAGATCCAGATTGTGAGATTAGTATTAAGATATAGGGCATGTTAAAATTGTTAGCCATTTAACCAGTCTCCCAAGGTTTCAGACTTCTGAATTTTTCCTCCGTTCTTCCATTATGGAAGGAGGTTTTGATATTGTTCATATTTGGGTCCCCTGTGCTTCTCCTAGCTCAATTATGGCATATTAAACATATATTAATATTGTTTGGGGTAAAAATAAAGGTTTGTATCCTTTTGCGTATTAATGTTTTAATTTCAAAAGACTTCTTAACTATTCTTTTTCATTTTCAATGTAAATCTAACCCAATAATTATAAAGGACAGTTACAATCGACAATCATGTTTTTTGAGTTCAACATGCCATTATTATTGAATTTTCTATAGATAACAAGAAAACAACATTACAAGGCTTCATTAATATTTAATATCAAATCTCAATCACAAATGAGTTGTAATTAAAATCAATAACATGTATTTCTTTTCATCTCGCACAATTAAAACTTACAGATTTTTTTCATCAAAAAAATCAGCTGTTTAGTTCTAAAAATGTATGGTGACGCGAGCAAGGACATTTTCTTTTTATTCTTTTTACTTTGTAGAAGCTTCAATCCTCTGGCTTTTATCTCTCAGGCAGTAACCTCTTCTGAGGGGTTAAGTATTCATTAAGATAAAATGGAGCAGAAGATTGAACACATTGCAAAGGAACATCATCCATAAACTAATTTAGACTTCAGTCACACAAAGGCCCCAACCATCTTTGTTCACATGGGACCCAGCAAGAATAGATTTCAGGGTTATAATCAAGACTGAATTTGGAAGCTCAATTCTCCACTCAGTCCACTCTTTTCATACTGATTTTATATCATGGCTATTAGCATATCTTCTAAGAATAATTTCTCTTTAAAAAAAAAGAAAATTAGAATATTTTAGTTTTCATTTCTTAAACATTTTGTATGAGGTTTTGTGGTAGGAAAACTGACAATGATTCTTGAAGTTTGGCTCTAGTGAGGCCTTTGTTCCCCAATTTCTGGTAAAATGTTTCTTTGGCTCTTTACAGAAGTCCAGTCTAGACTCTGCTAATGCTATACTGGATCCTAAGGGAGTTTAGAAATGTTCCTCAGAGGCATTTTGCCAGTTTTTGGTTGACTACACCATTTGGCAAAGGAGCTGCAAAAAATTGGCAACTCTCTGTATTCTAAATGCCATTCCTGCTTGTTTACCCTTAGACCAATGTTTCTTAAATTGCTTTCCAGTGCCTACATCATCCCTTGGCATCCAACCAAAACTGGTGAAGCTCTTTTAATTTTTGATTTTGAAATTATCCTTTTATATAGCACACCATTAAATTCTGAGATAAATAAAATCTAAGGTCTAGTGAAGCCCTGTGTAATCAAATGATGATGCTTAACGGCCATCAAGTTTATTTCTCTCTTTTCATAGCTGAGGAAACTGAGCTACACTGAGGTTAAGTAAATTGTTGAGGATCACATTTTTAATGTGACAATGGTGGGATTCAAGTACAGGTTTTCCTGTATTTGATTTGATTTTCAATACTATATTTCATTAGATAAAAAAACAACAACTCTATTTTCTCCTTCATATATATTCCTTTATTTCTAGCCTGAATACTAACATCTTGCTTTTTTACATTCGTGTAAAAGACAATCTTTCACATCATTGAATTCAGACCTATTCTTTCTTTGAGTGTATACAACAGAAATGTCCTTTCTTTTAAGAGTCAATTCCTCTATTTGTGCCTTCAACTATATTCTTCACCATCTCTTCTAGGATCCTGCTCCAACATCTTTCAAAATGTCTCCATTAGAGGCTTTCCTTCCTCTACGAACAGGTCTAGTTCTTTTCTATCCTAAAAAAAATTAATCTTTCTTTACCCATTCATTAATAAAACTCTATTTCTTTTTCTCTTCACACCAGACTACTTGAAAAGATAATCTACACTACATATTCAGTTCTTCACCACTCTCTTACTTCTCTACTGAGATAATGATATGCTTTCTGTTAGTTGATTATTGAAATAGCCAGTTATGCTAATAGCTTTCTTAATTTTGAACCATTCCTGGTATGGTCATTTTATATTATTCTGGTGATAACTTGCTGTAATCTCTGTTAAAATTTTATCTAAGATTTTTTGCATCAATATTCATTAGGGGAAATCAATCTATAATTTTCTTTCTCTGTTTTGACTCTACCTGATGTAGGTATCAGTATCATATCTGTGTCATAATGGGAATTTGGTAGGACTCCTTTTTTCCCTATTTTTCCAGATAGTTTGCATAGTATTGGAATTAATTACTCTTTAAATATTTGGAAGAATTCACATGTAAATCCATTTAGCCCTGGAGATATTTCCTTAAAGAATTGATTAATAGCTTGTTCCATTTCTTTTTATAAAATGGGACTATTTAAGTAATGTATTTCCTCTTCTGTTAATCTGGATCCATTAAATCCTCTATATAATGTTAAATTATTTTTCCTCAAAGCACAAGTGTGATCACATTACTCCCTTACTCCAAATTCTTCAATGACTCCAAATACGTTGGAATTAGTCAAAGTTCTTTCACCTTTCATACATTTCCATAATTTAATTCCCAATCTAATTTTTCGTGCTTTTCTCACCTTCATGCTTTGACTCATGCCATTTCTTCTCCTTGGAATGTCCATCTCACAAGCTCTGTTTGTACAATTGCTACTGATATTTCCTGACCTAGAAAAAAATATAATCTGTTTTATAAAAGAAATAATTTCTCTCTCCTCAGAACCACGTTACTTTTGTTAGTGCACTTTTCCATTTTACTTGCAGTTATAGTGATATATACATGCTTTATATCCCACAAGCAATTATAAACAGAATGTCACATGTCTCTTTGCCATAGGTATAGAAGATTATACATGGTAAGTCCTCAAAAAACCAAAAAAATTTGTTAAATGAATGAATGAATAAAATCCACAAAAATTTCATTGGTTCCAGAGATCTTGCTTCTGGGGAAACAATAAAACTTTAGATAGTTCAACTTCCTTTTGTCCAAAATCCTTTGTTGTATCTTATTTGAGAATGATAAAGGAAACATTGCTACTATTATAATTCTCTTTTCCATTTAAACTATGTCAGCATGCATTTGAACTCAAAAAAATGTTTAAATGAAAAAGGTAGTGTCCTAATATTGTATTTGAATGGAAATGATGATTAGTTCTAAGAAAGAAGTATTCTAAAGTTACGCTGTCAGGCCTCCAGGCCTACCCTTTGATCTTTTTTTTTTTTTTTAATGTTATCATCAAATGGAGAAAATATTTTCCTTAAGTTTAATATATATATGATACATATTACAATACTTCCTTAAGAATCCTTTGATCTCTAACAGTATGTCTCAAGAAAGATATCAAAGGCTTTAAAATGAACTAATGAAATGTCTTATTTGTTGTAAAGAGATAAGATTTTTATATTTTAAAAATTACGTTCATCTTTCCCTGAAATAATATTCTAACTTGAATGTGTTTTTATTTCTAATTTTAAAATTTTATTTATGAAGCATTTTTATTTCTAATTTTAAAATTTTATTTCTAAATATATGCTAAAATAGTTTTCTTTTTTCTTCCTGTCTTTTTCTACCACCATATCCCTTAAATCACCCCTCCCAAAACCCAATCAATTCATCAAAGAAAGGACAAAGAACACCATGGTCAAAACAAAGGAACAAGAATATCATTTGTTCTTACTACTTAGCTGTAATATTGGAAGTGACTATGAAATTATCCATATCACATCAGGTATAGCTACTTAAGGTTTTTGAGTGGTTCAAATAACTCTAAATTAGGTAGCATTCCACTGATTCTCAGTTTCAAAATGTCAAACACAAATCACAATTATGAACAATGCCTGGATCATGCAGGTATGCCACTAAATAAACAGAACTATGTACTACTTTTGTCTACAGATGAAGAAAATTCTTATTGTAGAATATAGTAGAATATAGTACTTGCAGTTTGATGGTGAGATGGATCTGTCCACACTGGTTTGAGCAGCTTGATGCCTAAGTGAAACCAGAATGTGAAATAGTTAGTGTCTCATTTTCCATTCCAATCATGGAATAAAAACCTAAGCTAAAATTAATTGGTAAGTATTTAGGAGTATTCTTAACAGTGACCTTCTGAAGCAGAGCTAGACTTATTCCAAATTTCACTAATTTCCTAGTTTGAGGTGCATAGTATCTCCAATCTGTTTGCCCATGAGCCAGTTTGAAAAATCTCAAAATATATTGTGAAATAAAAATAACATACCATGAGGCTTTTACTTAACCTTCTTCCCTAAGCTCTCAGGTGGTAGTTAGAGATGTATAAGAGAGAAAAGAATAAAAACCTACATTGAAAGATAAACACTATCTGGTAAGCCACAGAATATTGAAAACCCTTTCTCATTCTTTGCTTTGTATATCACCCCATTCTTTAGAATGACTATCATATTTCCCAAGATATTTTGGAGTCAGATATATTTTTGGAGTTAGGCCATGAATCAAAAAACTCCAGAGGGACTTTAGAAAGGTATAAGTATACTCTATGTCCTTTGCATATACATGCCTTTGTGTGTGAATATTTTTGAGTTGTATTAAAGCTAAATTTCCTGTTCAAAAAAGTTATCTGGTAGAACATTATATTTATTCTTGAGCTAAAAATTTCCCCAAAATAAATTGGATACACTGTAGTTTGATATATTTAATGAATAAAATATAGCATTGTATATAATGAATAGTGAGTCAGCTTCAAAGTAATGAGTACAAAGGTTCAAGTCTAATTTTGACACAAACTAGCTTTATAACTGTCTGGGCAGGTCATTTAATACCTTGGTGCCTCATGGATCTCTCTCAAGATTATAAATTGCATTTCAATTATCAATGTGCATTTGTAGAGGAAATTTCCTCTATACTTTCCCATAACATTTAATTCACAGGGTGTAAAGGCTGAAACTGAGTTGATGAACTGAGGTTGGACAACCAAGCACTTAAGGCTAATTACCAATTGGACAATACTCTATTAGCATATGCTTGGAAAATGGTCCTTCCCAATATTTTGTGCTGGTTCAATCTTTTGGTGTATACAGAGAATTGTGGGGAGGTTTAGGGGGTTAAGTAAGACAAGACAGAGTCACCTTGGGTAGTAGAGAAAGAGAGGAGAGGTTGTGTAGATCCTGTGTTGATCCAATTCATTTCTACTCTTAAGACCAAGAATAAAGACCGAGGACTTTTGCTTATCCTAACTCCAGTCGATTCTAAGGTATCCAGGATTGCTAACTTGGTCTTCACAATTGGCGCCCAACATGTGGACCAAAGACCCTACTTTCACTGAAGTCCCTGGTGACCAGGAAATTGGGTGAGTATTTTAATAGACAAACAGGAAACTTGATGTGTTAAGGGCTAAACTACTAACCTTTTCTAGCTGAAAGGGGGCAGATATTAGGAAAAGATTCTCCCCCTGCCCCACCCCCCTTTAGATGTGTCAAAAGTGGCATTTGAACCCACGCCTCCATACAGAGACCAGAATACTCCGCAAGTAAAGGTACTACTTTGAATCTGGCGCCTTGGACTGCTCGGCCATCCTGACCTGCATATACTTCTAAACATTTTGCACACTTTTGTGCACAATATAAGATTTTACACACTACTAGCATACCCTTTAATCCTCAAGGACAGGCTGTAATGTTCTGTTTCTCTAGATTGTAATCATTCTCTTGGAGGCAGGTTTCTTGGGGAGCTTCTGGAGTCAGCCTTTCTTTCAGTTCAGTTCAATAATCCCAAAATGCAGCAATGAGTTAAAGTCCTTTACTGTCTCTTTCCAAATCTTATCTCCTTCACTTGGGGCTTGGCTAGTTTTCTGGAGGCCTTCCTTTCTCCTAGGTTCCCAAGAGCTCTTGCTGCTAGTCCTTTTTCTTTTCCAGCTTCAGTCTCTAGCTCCCTCTGAATCCAAAAGCCTCCAGTCAGCACAAAGATTGAAAATGGAATGAATCAGACTCCACCTCTGAGAGTGGGATTGTGGGTTACAGTGAGCTTGTGGGAGTTCCCGGAAGTCAATCCTAGTTCTGAATTTCCTAAAGTCCAGAGAGCTCTGAGAGCTTCCTGCTTATAAATTGTCCACTGAATATACACCAATCATTTCATCACTAGGAAACGATTATTTGTTGTAGGATTAAATCAATGCTAAATTCAATTTAATCATTGTCTCCTCAATTCCACTCAGTACCTTGTTTCAAGTTCTAGCCCATAACATCTCCTTGTAGGGTCAGATCAATCATACTGAATTAGATAATTATTGTCTCCATTCCAGTGACTTAGTACCTTGTAAGAATCCTAACACAGGCAATAGTAGGGAGGAGAAACAGAGATATTTAGATGTTCCTCCAAAAAAAAAAAAAAAAAGAAAGAAAAGAAAAGAAAAGGGGGAGCCATAGAGAACTTCTAAATCTAGTCCTTTATACTATTATCTTCTTGATTTTTGACAAAGATGCACTGGGTCCAGCAGACAGGTTTTATAACCCACCAGAAGGGCAGTGTCCAGTGCAAGCACTGGACAATCTTTAGATAATCGCCAGGTGATGTGGAGACCCAGAAAGTCGTGAATGGAAGTGACCAGATAGGTTAACTGCTTGGGGGAAAAGGATCTCCACAGATGGAGAAGGAATCAGATGGGTGCCAACGAGCCATATTCACCTTGTCCATTGGAGAGAGATGGAGCAGACCCTTGAAACGAAGAAGAAGACCCAAGAAATATGAAGTGGTTCCATCACTGATTGCGCCCAACACTGAAAGAGCATGGCAGTTATGGTGTTTGGACATCAAAAATTGTTGGACTTCAAAACCCTCAGGAATCATTGGATTCTCTGAGACATGATAAGATTGTTGTAGGACTCTCAAACCCTCAGGAATCATTGGATTTTCTGAGACATGATAAGATTGTTGAGGACTTAGAAACTCTCAGGAATCATTGGATTTTCTGAGAAATGATAAGACTGTTGTGCAATGGTACAGTTCTAGCTCCTCTGAAGGGCTCAGAATAAGTCCTTGTCAGGATAAGCAAAAGTCCTTGCCCCACATTGTGGACGCCAATATGTAACATGCTGTTGTCTCCAGAAGCTGCTGATCACTCTCTGGGAGGAGATCTGCTGTGTCAACTCAAATCTCTAGGACAGATTCTTCTTCCTGTAGAGAGCCGACTTCCCTTCCTGCAGAGAACAGCCTCAAGTCTCGTCCAGACAAAACTCTCTCTTTCCTCCAGAGCTGCCCTCTTTTATCCTCCCAGAGAATGGGCGTGGGATAATGCAAGGATTTCTGGGAAAAATTACTTCAACCAATGAACTTGCTCCTCCTAAGCATGCAAGCTCTTCCCCAGGAATTCACAAGTAAAACTCCCAGTAAAGGCTGGAACTAGAGAATTGTTAAGTACTGACTTAGCACTTACTAAAAACCTAATATCTCATTATCTCATTAGCACTTAGTAAAAACCTAACACTGTTGCAGGACTTCAAAATCTGCAGGAATCATTGGATTCCCTGACATGTGAAGCAATTGGACAATAGAGTGGTTTTGGACTATCTTTTGGCTGCTAAAGGAGGTGTGTATTTTAGTGTATACAGAGAATTTACATACCCTCCTTCTAGAACTTCTGGAAATCCTTTACAACACCATATTGATTCATATTGTTTGTTATATAACTACTTGCATGTACAATTCGTGCTTGTTACACCACATTGAGCCTGCACTGACTGTGGGGAGAGTCATCATTAATAGCCTGTGCATTATTGCTATGTGCTTGTCCTATGTTGATAGGTTTGTGTATACCTATTTCTAATAAGATCCTTCAGCCCAGAAACCCGCCAGCAATCCCCATTTCCCTTTGGTGCTTTTCATCTCCCTTCCTGAGAAATCAGGGTGGAGTGTGATCACCTCTTTTTTGGTGTTTTCACCTCCTTTCCTGAGAAGTTGGGGGCATGATCACCTCCTTTTCGGGGTTCTCACCTCCCTGAGAAGTCAGGGATGGCATGACCACCTGTGTTCTAAAACAAAAGAAAGCAGGAGATGTAAAGGGCTGAAACTGAGTTGATGCACTGAGGTTGGACAACCAAGCACTTAAAGCTAATTACTGATTGGACAATACTCTATTAACATATGCTTGGAAAATGACCCTTCCCACTATTTTGTACTGGTTCAATCTTTTGGTATATACAGAGAATTGTGGGGAGGATTAGGGGGTGGAATAAGATAAGACATGGGCAGTAGGGAAAGAGAGGAGAGGTCATGGAGATGCTGGGTTAATCCAATTCACTTCTACTCTTAAGACCAAGGACTTTTGCTTATCCTGACTCCAGCTGATTCTGAGGTATCCAGGGTGTTATCTTGGTCTTCACAATAGGGCCCATTAAAAAAAAAGTTGCATACATATATACTTTGTTTGGAGGAAAGGGTTTATTGTGTTCATGGAGAATATGTGTAATTTGCTATTTGCAACATGCTAAAATATGATTTTGTCAAGGTTAAAATAATCTGATTTGTAAGGCACAGATTATATTGGAGAACCTAAGCTGATTATGATTCTAGTGGAGAATGTAGGCAAAACATAGAAAAATAACAACTCATGTCAAGCAGTTAGTATACCTACCATGTGCCAGGCACTATTAAACATTGCAAATACAAAGAATGACAAAAAATAGTCCCTGCTAAGGAGTTCACAATTTAATGGAGAAGACAACAATCAATATGGTCCAGATTTTATACACAACATACATATACACACATAAATATGTGTATAAGTATATGTGTACATATATATGTATATATAGATAAATATTACAAATTTGTAGAAAATCTCAGAGAGAAGACACTAGTATTAAAAAAAAAAAAATGAGAGGTTTCTTGCAGAAGATAGGATTTTAATTGAGACCTGAAGGAAAACCAAAGCCAGAAGATGGGGATGAAGAAGAAGAGAATTCTAGGCATAGGAGAATATCAATAAAAATTCAAGAAGAAACAACATCGGGGCCAGTGTTATCAGATCTCAGAGTATGTGGAGGAGAATGAGATATAAGAAGACTAGAAAGATAGGAAGGAGATGGATTTTGAAGAGGTTTAAAATATAAACAGAGGATTTTATATCTTATCCTACCTATAATAGGCATTCATATTTTCTTTTAAAATATCAATAACTGAAGTTTACTTAATAGGTCAGGGGTGGGATGATCTGTACTTGTTAACAAGCAGTTGTTAACATTGCCATATAATTCACATTGATAATTTTCCTTCCCGGTAGTCGAATGAAAATTTAGAATGATCCATTCACATTCTCTTATTTGGTCCCTCATGCTTTGCTATTATGACTAATTATGATTACAGATTCATTCTATAGTAATATAATGGAATAAAGCTAATTAATTTAAATGGGGATCAAATTCAAGATATGATCCATCATAGACTGAGTTCTAGGTTGAATCATTTAGAAAGATTGGGGTCTTTCTCCCCTCTCTTAATATTTTTATTGAAGTGAAAGTGAATGAAAATAAATATAAATGAGTAGTTTGGGGGAAAGGATCAGACAGTTGTGTCTGTGAATAGGAAAAAAGAAATATTGCTCGAGAGAGGAGGATAGAAGAATTTAAATGTTAAGCTAAATTTGTTAATCTGATCTACAATACTGATAATGCTCTCTTACTATGGTTGCTTGAATCCCTCAGGCATATTATAGGGATCCCCAAAGTACAATATCTAGGTTTGCTGCTCTAATTAGCAATAACTTCCATGTGATTCCACTTATAATTCAAGGAACTTCCTTAGACTCAAACCACCTGAATTGCCTGATTAAAGAAAATAATAGATTTTTCATAGATAATACAAACCAACAACAAAGATCAGAAAGTAGAAATCACTTAAAATAATCTTGGAATAATAATATATAATAACATAATATACATATATTATATATATGTATATATATATATAAATATAATAATATTTGGATATTCCATTTTATTATTGAATTTCTTTCCTGAGTGTCCTGTCTGACAAATTTTATGAATTCCTGTTAGTAAGATCCTGTAACATATATAAAACCAAAGAGTCACTGAGGAAACTGATTGAATTTGTCTATCAGTTCATTCATTCATTCATTTATTTATCATTAATTGAATAGCTAGATTTTGGAAATATTAAGAAAAAATGAAATAGTCCCTGCACTCAAGGAGTATATATTTTTTAGGGGGAAGACACTATGCATATATATAAATAAATCTAAAATCTATAAAAAGAATTTAGGAGATATTAGCAGCTAGTGGTAATCAGGAAATGTCTCTAGAAATTGATAGCACCTGAACTGATTTTCAAAGCAAACTAAGGATTCTAAGAGGTAGGCTGAAGTTATTGAAGTTCAGATGAAAATTGATGGCCTAAATTAGAATCATGGTCATTTGAATGGAGAGCAGGGGATAGGTGAATGAGGTATTGCAAGAAAATATTAACAGAATTTGACAATATATTGGCTAGAGAGAGCCTAACCCCTACGGAGACTTGCAGACTATGAATAATGAACAACAAAGAAAAATCATTTACCTGGTGTTGAATGATAATTCCAAGGAAAAAAAATGCCAACCCACTGAGTAAGAGGGTTAAGAATATGAATCTGATTTAGAGAAAATGTAAAAGCTGAGTAGGGTTCTCTTAAGGCCTCATTCACCAAATTAACCATCTCCCACAAAGAGTTAATGTGGCCACTATACATGATAGTGAGACAGAAAAGGCAAGACATCTGAGAAAAGCAATTCAGACCAAAATAAATTGTCAGAGTTACTGAGGCACAAGAAAGCCAAGGCAATTTTGTGTTTAGTCCATATGTAGAGATGGAATTATACTTAAATAATTATTTTGATATGAAACAAATAATTCCAAAAGCACTATTGTGTCACATTGCCTAATTTTTAATGATCATTTTTGTGTATTACTTTCATTAGAGCATGGATATTATGGGAAGAAAATTAATTTTTTTCAATGAATGATGGATTTTTTGCCTCTATTACTTCATTATGCAAATAAGTATGAAAACACATAATTACACATTTATGTGTATGCATGTGTGTAAATTCTATACATCTATCAGTTGTTTTTTTATGCAGATAGTATCTTTGATTATCTTTTAATGTTATCTGGGGGTATTTGTAATAGTCAAAATAACTTATTTGTTGAAAGTAGTTCTCAAAACAAGGTTGCCATTACTTTACACAAATGTTGATTCTGCTTATTTTACTCTTCATTATTTCATACAAGTCTTTCTGTGTTTTTCTTAGATTACTGAGTTCAACACTTCTTATAGCACAGTATTATTCCATCATAAAACAATACTACAGCTTGATCAGCCATTTCCCAATTGATGAGCATCCTTACAATTTCCAATTTTTTTTGCCACCACAGAGAAAGCTGCTATAAACATTTTAGAACATATAGGTTATTTTATCCTCCTCTAATCATCTTTGGAAATAGTCCTAGTTTTCCGTGGTATTGCTGGGTCGAAGTATATATGTTGTTTAATAGCTCTTTGGGTATAATTCAAGATTGCTCTCCAAAATGATTGGATCAGCCCATGATTCCCAATAAGAATAATAATAAGAATTAGTGTCTAGATTTTTCTACATCCCCTCCAACATTTTTTTTATTTTCTCTTCAATTATTTTAATCAACTGATTCAATGGTATTCTTAATGTTTCCCTTACCTTTAAGTTTCCACTCCACCCTAGTCCATCCTATAAATGCCACTAGATTAACAATCCTAAAATATTATATTAATGTATTCCTTTTCAGAAAACCACAGTGGTTCAGACTCCTTAACCTTGCATTTAATGACCTTTACAGTCTTGTACCAATGTTTAACTATGGCTTTTTTTTAAACAACCCAATTTGTACCCTCTGTTCCATTTAGTTTGGTCTACTTTTCAGAACCTGAACTTGACTTGCCTTTCCTGGCAATTCTCCACTGCTCAGACAAATTCTGCATACCCTTATAGACTCCATAAAAAGTTTCTTTTCCTCCATGAAAATTTCAAAAGTCTTCCACAATGAGTGGCAGCTGGGTAGCTGAATGTATATAGTACTAGACTTCCTGTTAACAAAGATCTCAGTCCAAATCCAGCTTCAGATACTTAATATCTGTGTAAAGCAAAGAAATATCACCTATATCCTAGAGTTGTGAGGATCAAATGAGATACTAAAGCACTTACTACCTACCATATACTATGATCTGCATAAATGCTAACTAGTCATTATTAGAGGTAGCTAGTGATACAGTGGGTAGATGTTCTGGGAGCAACCTGATAGTAGTTGCTGGGTGTTACAGGAGCCACCTACTAGTGGCTGCTGGGGATCTAATTCTGAGCAGCAGAATAGATCCCTTCATGTGAGAGGATGATAACCATACAAGGAGACTAAGAGGCAGTTGCATTCTCTGACCTCTCTTCCTCTCTCTCGCTTGCCTCCAATTTATTTCATTCCTAATTCTCAAGCAACATTTGTATCAGTAAAGGCCAATTTGCAATTCCTTCAAGTGTGTTAATGATTCACATCTATGGGGGCTTTTGGAGAATCTTCCTGCTCCTTCACATGTAGATGCGGTCCTTAACAGACAGAGCTCTAGGCTGGAGTCAGAAGTCAAATCTAGCCTCAAATAATTACTAGCTGTATGATTCTGAGTGAATCACAACCTCAGTTTGCCTTACAGTGTGCAGAATGAAGATAACAATATATACCTCCAGAGTGGCTGTGAGAATCAAATGAGATAATACTAGTAAAAAGTGATTAGTAAAATGCCTGACAAATAGTAAATATCATATAAATGCTTTCTTTTTAGTAGTGATTTTACAATTAACTATGTATTTTTATGACTCGATTTTAAGAGGTTGTTATTTTATTTCAAGTATTAGTTCACTGTCTATGAATTTGTACATTGATTTAAATATACATTTTGTTTCATTCATTTTTGATTGCCCAAAATACCCTGCTCATTGTAGGGGTTCCATATATATTGACTTGATATGATATTAGAATAATCATCTTTGGAAAAGAAAGAATTCACACTTTCCCTTATTGCTTATAGGAAAAAAACATATGTGATAACCTTAAATTTGTAAAAAATTATGCATCCATCCCTCCTCTTCACTATCTACAAACTGTTGACAGTTTTACATAAAAGCAGCAAAAATAAGTTACCTATTTCAGTTAAATCAGTTGATTTAAAAGAAAAAAGGTGAAATTGTAAGGAAATATTGAATGATTTAGCTATTTTCAGTGACCCTCTAGTGACAGCAACTCTGCTACATGGGCTAATGATGATGTTCCATATTTTTGAATCATCGGTATACTCAAAATGAGGATACTGCAGTTCTTGCTAGCTTTATATTAACATAGTGTCCCCTAGACTATAATAGCACAAAAGCAAATTTCTCCCTGACTCAACCGAACCATATAAGAAGAATCTGGCTTGCTGTTTGTTCATTTTTTCATCCCTTTAGTAAAAATGCTAATAGAATCAAAATACAATTATTCCATTGAGAAGAAATGAGATCTCTGATTTCTTTTAAACATATAAGTTTATAAGTGTAAAGAACAGAGCTAAATTGCAAAGCTTGTTTAAAATGGTATACAGTTTCAGCAGCCCAATTAATATGGGATTTGGGATAAGTATATTGGCAGGCTATGTGCCTGAAGAACAAATCTTTATCTATCTATATCTTTAGTATATGTGTGTGTGTGTGTGTGTGTGTGTGTGTGTGTGTGTGTGTGTGTGTGTGTGTTTGTAAGAAGAAGAAAAAGAGAAAGAGAAAGTATCAGAGTTCTGGTACTGGAGTCTTTTAAAATATCTGAACAAGTATTTTACTGCTCATTTGTTATTTGATCCTTAGAAATGAACCTATGATGGGTGTGAGGAACACATTTAAAAAGGGGGAACAAGTGAGACAATGCTATTGGTCTGTAGCTTAACAATCCAAATATAAAAAATAAAACATTTGTCAAAAACTATGTGCCAAAAACTGGCCTGTTTCAAAATATAATTAAGCCATACATTGTACTATGTGGTCCTAGTTAGGGATAACTAATGAGAAAGATACCTTGTCTATAATAAATCAACTTAAGTCCAGAAAAAGGTCACCTGGACTCAGCAAAATATATTTAACTCATTTCTTAGCAACACCCCTTCCCCCCACCAGGAACCAAAATTAAGATAATTCCCACACTGAACCATTTAAGATGAGCTAAAATTCTTCCATGAAGTACTAGAAGTACAACAGAGACTGATGACATCATTCATCATTCAGTTTTTATTTATGAATATTACTCAAAATGATATGCCTCCCTAAAGGTCAGAAAAATATAATCATGATCATAATATTTCCTGAGTCTTCTTGAGTGAGGATCCACTCTTCACAAGGTTTTAGAAAAATCCCCAAAAGTTTATAGATGATAATAATTCTTTAATCATCATCCCAGAATGTCAAGAAAGCCATTAGTAATAAGACCACAGAAAAGGAGTATTTACACAACTCCATGGAGGCTATTAGATTGTGATTACTTCTTCCAATATTGACTTTGAAGAACAAATGTATTTTTTAAAATAGTGATGTTTTCTCTGAGGGAGAACATCCAAGTAATTTTCTCAAGGCCAAGAAAAAGACCAAGAGCAAGGTTCACTTTTTTGTTCTGCAACTTGACATCTTAAATCTTATTGCCTTGTTTATTATGCAATAAACATTAACACTTTCTCTTGTTTGAGAACTCTAGAAATGAAAAAAAAAACATACTTTCATTTGTTCATTAGTTTAATATTCAGTTAAAAAACTTTTATTTAGTATGTACTGTTTATAGAGCCCAAGATAATAATTTTAGGGAGTTACAATGTATAAAAAAGACACAATCTTTGTCTTTGTGGAACTACTTGAATATAAAGTGATAGGAAATAAAAAAATAAAATATTACAACACAATATAACTATATTAAAGTGGTATAAAATAAAATCAACATAGGGCATATGGGAAGGATTATCAAGTGAAATGATTCTGACAGATTATAGGGAGGATTGAAATTCAGCCAGTAAAGTAAAGAAATATGGAAGGAGTCTAGTTTGGTATGGAAAGGAATAAGACAAATAAGATGGTATAAAATTATAGAAGGCCTTCAAAGCTAGGCAAGAAAATTTGTATTTGATTCATGAGATAACGGTGAGCTTTCAAAAGCTTTTGAGGAGAGTCATGGCATAAGCAGATACATGAATTCTGGCAACAGTGAATCATATGGCTGTTTTAGTGATAGTCAAGAGTCAGGATGCCGAATACATGCAGAAAGACTTATGAGGAAACAGACTATTCTAAAAGTCCAGGGGTGAAACTGAGAAAACACTCCTGAGCTGTGAAGCTAGATGTAAAGAGGAGGGAAGAGGTTGGAGAGAAACTGTGTTTGTGGAATCTCCAGTGATTCTACAGGCATTCGGTGAACAACTGATATTATGCAATTAACTCTGAGTTATCTACACTTAATTATTTATTACCTTACCTTCATTACCTGCCTTTTCCATTTCTATTCAAGCTACTGAATTTAGATGAAAAAGTCATATATCTGTGCTTATGAGACACACTACAAATTTATGTTATTTAACTCCACCTTTTAGTTTTATATAGTTGATTCTCTCTGTCAGGGATTTTTGACTTTTCTTAATGCATAGGAACCCCTTTGGCAGTTTAGGGAAACCTATGGACCACTTCTTAAAATAATGTTTCGTAATTCAGAAAATGCATATGATTATAATTATATTCAAATATATTATAAAATAAAAGTTATAAAGTATTATAAAATGCAAACTTGTACATTATTATATACTATCCAATTTATTATAAAATATTATAAAAGTTATAAAATATTTTAAAACACAATTTCTTGGACCCCATGTTATAAATTCTTATTTTGTGACATGTCTCTTACTCTGCTTTTTAACCATCTCCACTCCATAAAGAATTATACTTCATAGAAGCCATTCAAGATAAGCTACATATTCTCTTTTATTTCATTTCTTAAACAACATTGACATTTTATCTTTTTTTTCCTCTCTTCTTAGCTCCAATTTTTGAAAAAGAGGTAGCTCTTCTGACCAAGACCAACCCAATATTTTATGCTCTTGATCCTGTCTCCTTCCTCTTTTTCAGCTACTTGTCCCCTGAATCTACTCTTCTCTTCACTCTTTCCCTTCCTACTTAAGTATACCTTGCTAAATATAAATAGAACCAGGTGATCCCTATCCTAAAAACCAAACCAAACCAAAACACTTCACTTAAACCTGCTATTCTCTCAAGTAGTTGTTCTATAATCTTTTTCTATTTCATAATCGAACATCTACCTAGAAATTTTTTTTCATATAATTATCCAGTTGTGAAAATTATGGGATATGTCATAATAATATAAAGACAGATCTTTTCCTCTCAAAAAGCTTATGTTTTTAGAAATGAACACGGATAACAGAATTTGTTGTACTTTTTCCCTTTCATTTTTTGAAAGGGATCAATGATATCATGGGTGATGACTTGCATGGGAAGTGAATTTAAATGGGGCAGAGTTCCACAAAGCCATTTGCCTCACTTGCTGTTCCTGAATCATCAAAATCCAGGGGCAGGACAAAAGTCAAGATGACTGGCAATGGCCCTGGGTGCAATGGATGACTGTGATATCTTCAATGGATGGACAAGCTCTACACATTCCATAGCTCCTGCTTCAGTTGCCTTCATGGCCATTAGAACAAATTGTTCTTATCCACCCAATCTGCCAGTGAATGTCTTCATCTCCTTGGAGTAGACATCTCTCATCCCAATTGAGAGGTTTAAGTCCTGTCTGTTACACTCAACCTAGTGGAACTGGTCTCCCAGGATAGTTTATCGGGGTGTGGCTGCTGTGTATACTACAGCTTCTAGGAGTCTCAGGTGAGAGTTGGGTGAATCAGATGGCCACCAAAGATGGCTATGCAACCCTGAAAAGGTACTAGACTTTCTGAGCATCCTTTATACCTCAAATATATAAATACCACTAAAATATAATAAATGCATAGGGGTAAATGCATAGATTGCTAAGAATATTTCACATTCAAAAATGAATCTGGATCATTCTCATTGGGGAAGAAAGGAGTGAGACAATAGTCTAAGTTATCTAAGCTTTGTATTTTATATTTTTATACTTTTCACCCTAATACAACTTGAATCGCAAGTTTTCCTAAGATATTATATATTTTTTTTGCTACATAGTCCTGATAATTATTAAATGTCTAAGACATTGGGACAACTTATAATGATTTAAGTCCCTTTGTAGCTCTCTGAATTAATATGAAGCAACATGAGATTTTAGACTTTTATAATAACCTTTAAAATCCCTTCATCCTCTCTAGCTCTTACCTAGAATTTGGGGGTAAAGTTATTTTTATTCTTTTAGGTAATGTTCCAAAATAGAAATGATGATTAAAGAAGAAAAGATCTGGGCCATGAGAAAAGGCATTTGAGGTTAACTATGTTAGTATAGTATTTTCAATTAATTTTTAATTGATTCACAGATACTAAAAAGGCAGAAGATTTTCTAACTATTAAAATAAATAATAAAATATCAGAAACAATTAATCTAGAAGTCTTAAAGGAAGCCAAAAATGCAGTTCAAACTTTCTTCTTTGATGAAAAAGTGCAAGGCAACATTTTAAGTAATTTAAGACAGTGTTTTTTTTAAATCTATTATTTTTTTAGGACTATTTTCTAAGAGATCTCAATTGTTGACAACTTCCTAAGCATTCAAATAAAATGTTTATTTACAATAATTAGAACCTACTTTGTTTAAGTAGAATTATGGGATCTCAAATTTGGAAGAGTAGATCATCCAATCTAATTCTTCACAAACCCTAACCATGCTCTTTCACATCCCTCAACATTGATTTTCTAGCTTTTGGCTGAATACTTATGCTGATCGGAAATTCACCACCTTACAGGGCTTACATATCTATTTGGAGGGCAAATATCTTATTTGGAAAAAAATCAAAATATTTAAAAACTATTTTAGAACATCCAAAATATACATTTATATTATTCTACCTGAAAGCCATGTAGTCTTTTAAATTTTTTCTTCTCAAAATATGGAATCTCTAGGTGATAGGCCTTGACAGAAACATATTTATCTCTGACATATGTCATCCAGGCTAAGGACTTAGGAAGGTAGAGCTCCCAGCTTTTTGACTTGAAGAAACTCAAGTTTCTTTCTCTTTTTTTTGCTTCTTCTCCCTGAGCCCTGGGGTGGTTGGATTAAGTGGTATCTGAAGTTCTTTCTAAAATCTGTGTCTATAGCTATATAAGAGATGATTTCAAATGCCAAGTTCAGTTGTTTGACTTACTTAGTTCAATTTTTTTCTATGAGGGCAGAGATAAATATATATATATATATATATATATATATATATATATATATATATATATATATATATATATATATATATATACCCATTGTTTCATCCTTTAATTTATCATTCAACAAACACTTATTAAGCAACTATGGGAATACAAAAAGACAAAATAAATCAGTCCTTAGCTTCAAGGAAGTGGAGCAGTGAGTAGAGCTCTGGACTTTCAGTCAAGAAGATTCATCTTTCTGAGTTCAAATCTGACCTCAGACATTTATTAGCTGTGGCACCCTAGTCAAATTACTATTTAGCCCTGTTTGCCACACTTAGTAACTATAAAAGCCTGAATAAGTCACTTAACCCCCTCCTCCTCCATTTTTCTCCTCAGTTCCTCATCTGTAACATGCTTTGGAGAAGGAAATGGGAAACCACTCTAATATCTTTGCCAAGGTATCACCAAATGGAATATAAACAATTGAATACTGCTGAAACAATTCAACAAAACCACCCTCAAGTATCCTAAATTTTATTTGGGGGGGAATAATATGTATGCATGTAAGTATATACAAAATATATATGAAACAAATATTATTTCAAGAAGAAGGCACTTTTTTCTACAGCAGGGCTTCTGAAACTCTTTCTACTTAAGACCCCTATTAACTCAAGAAATTTTTATATATGTATGTAAAATAGGTGTACAAATCAAACATTTACTGATATTCATAATAACCCTACATTCAATTATAAGACCCCATATGGAGTTGTGAACCATAGTTTAAGAAGCTGGGATATAGAAGGAATAGAAAGAAGATCATCTAAGCAGCAGAATCTTAGCTATTAAAGGAACCTAAAAAGTAGAGGGATAGCCTGGGCAAAAGCATCAAGATGCAAATGAAATATTGGTAGAAATAGAAACAAGAAGGCCAGTTTTACTGGAAGACAGAGTGAATGGAGACAAGTCTGGTCTGAGAGGTTGGAATCTGTAATGTTCTCGTTGGTTTTCTGGAGGTCTCTGGACTAGCCTTCCTTTCAGCAGAGTAATCACCACCAGAACAGCCAGGTGTTAAAAGTCCAAAGTCCAAATTCTTTATTGTCTCCTTGCCTGGTGCACTAGCCAGCTTTCTTGGAGTCCTTCCCGAGTCTTAGTTTCAGTGAAGTGCAGGAAACCAGCCACCACAGTGGTGTGAGATGGACTGAAACTATCTCTGAATCCCAGAGCTTATGCTTCAGCCTCTAGCCACCACAAAGGTGGACAATAGAATGAATATGTTTCTCAGTCCCTACTGGCTGTTATATACTCTATTCTAATTACATTATCATAGGTGTGAATCGTGAAGAACTATATTAAGTATAAGTACCTATACTGAAGTAGAGAACTAACCTAGATAACCATTGTATTATTAATTCCACTGAATTAACACCTTGAAGAATCCTTGTTTTAACTACAGACTTCTGGCTCATAACAGGAATCATATTATGAAAGGTTGTGTCTTTATTTTATTCTAAAACCAATCAAGAATCTTTAAAGTTTCTTGAGCACAGGAGTAACATGATGAGATTTTTTGCTTTGGTAATATCACTTAGGAAGCTCTATGGGGGATGGTTTGGACAGAGGATGTAGGGGAATCAGCAGGACTAATTAATTAGTTATTGGGATATATCAGGCAAGAGATAGTGAATACATAAACCAAAGCGGTAGAGAGGAGAAAGATGTGATACATGTTTTGGAGGTAGAATATAAAATACATGCCAACCTATTGGATATGGGGGAAAGATAAAGGCTAAGAATTCCTCCTGACTAAAGAGTTAAGAATAGTGGTTCCCTCAAGAGAAATGGGGGAAGTAGAAAGAGGGATTTACTTTGGGGAGAGAAGAAAATGGATTCTATTCTATTCTAACTTATGAATTATTGAAAAAAATATTAAACACCATGTGCCAAACATTCTCCTAAGTACTAAAAACAAACAAATAAATAAATTCAGCCCAGTTGATAAACATTCATTCAATATCTACTATTTTTTAGTCATTGTCTAAGCACTAGGAATAAAAGAAAGAAAAAAGACTATCTTGTCACTCAAAGAACTACCAATATAATTGAGGAAGGAAAAAAGGGATAGCTATGTGGTCCAGTAGATAGAATCCTGGGACTGGAGTCAGAAAGATTAACCTTTATGAGTTCAAAGTTGGCCTCAGGCACTTCCAAGCTATGTGATCCTGGACAAATCACTTAACCATTCTTGCCTCAATTGTTTCATCTGGAAAATGAGCCAAAGAAGAATATAGAAAGCTACTCCAGTATCCCCTCACATACTTAAGAGTATTTCATTTTTTCCAGTTAAATGTAAATATATAGATAGTTTATAACATTTATTTTTTGTAAGTTTCTGAGTTCCATTTTTTTCTCCTTCCCACTCTTCTCTTCTCCCTCCCAAGACAGCAAGCAATCTGATATAGGTTATATATGTATAATCATTTTAAACATTTCCATATTATAAACGTTGGAAAGAAAAATCAGAACAAAAGGAAAAACCATGAGAAAAAAAAGACATAAGAAAAAGAAAAAAAAAAGTAAACATAATTTGTGTGGTTTTACATTCAGTCTTGATAGTTCTCTCATTGGATGTAGATGTCATTTTCTATCCAAAGTTTATTGGAATTGCCTTGGATCATTGAACTGCTGTGTAGAACCAAGTTTTGCATAGTTGATCATCACACAATTTTGCTGTTATTAATGTATTCCTAATTCTTTTTGTTTTGCTCATATCAATTCAAGTACATCTTTCCAGGCCTTTCTAAAATCAGCTTGTTCATTATTTTTTTATAGAACAATAATATTGCATTATTTTCATATAACTTAACTAATTCAACCATTCCCCAACTAATGAGCAACTATTCAATTTCCAATTCCTTGCCAAAAAAACAAAACAAAGCTAAGCAAAACAAAACAAAAAAACTGCTACAAACATTTTTGCACATGTGAGTCCTTTTCTCTTTTTGAATGGTGGATACAAACCCCTTAATTACACTGCTTTTATAACACAGTTTTATAACCTTTGTGCATAGTTACAAATTGCTCTCCAGATTGGTTGAATCAGTTCACAACTGCACCAACAATGCACTTAAGCTCTATTTGCCTCATTTTGTTGTTATTTATTGTTTAGTTGTTCAAATCATGTCTGATTCCCATTTCAAGTTTTCTTGACAAAGAATGGTTTTCTATTTGCTTCTCTAGAACATTTTTATAGATGACAAAATTGCAGCAAACAGGACTACATAGTATCCTAGAGTTACAGAGTAGCTATCTGAAGCTCGATTTGAACTCAGAAAGATGAGTCTTTCTGACTGCAGGTCTGGCACTCTATACATTGTGACAGTTCATTGCCCTTGCCTCAGTTTCCTTGATTTTAAATAGGGATAATAACAAAACTTGCATCCCAGTGTTTTTGTTTTATAAATAAATGAATTTATTTATAATATTTATTAAATAAATTGTATTTTTATATGAAACCCTTATGGTGCTCAGCATAATGTCTGTCACAGAGTAAGTGCTACATACATATTTCTTCCCTTTCCTTAATATTTCATGGACCACCCAGAAGATCTAGCTCCTAATATTAATATACAATAGGACCCAGTTTTCTCAGAACCATAGATCATATAATAAGCCTGGTTATTGAACAAAGGCACTTGCCCAGATAGGGCATATGCAATTTTTCCCATGACAGAAGGAGTAGGTTGCCTCTATCTCCAGAAGGTAATATCCTTTGTGAGGACATGGATCCCCTGAACTTGGGGAAGAACAGCTTAGAATAACCCTGATTCTCTAAATAATCATATTGTAAGCTGAATTGAAGCCAAGAAATCTGCCAAAGCAATGAGTGGGAGTCATCTGGTCCTTAAGTCCCAGCTTGTAGTCATCAGGTGTTGTTCTATGTTAATGATGACCCTGTTGTTGCTATTCAAATAGCACTCACATGATTCTGTGAGCTCATCAGTTCAGGGGTTCTTTCCAATGATACAGATTGCAGCCTGCACATCCTGTGTAATTCTTGTCTCTGTTCTTTCATAAGCTCATCCCATTTCACAACATGCTGGAAACCTTCTTTGATTTCTTCCAGTATCCTGAGGGAAAAATGGTGCATTCTGGCAATGTCCTATTGTTTGTTCTTTGAAATTCCTTATAAATTCTACGTTTCAGTTATATATATTTGGGGTTATCTTGGCAAAGATATGGGAGAAATTTGCCATCTTCTTTAGTTCATTTTATAAGAATGACCCTGCAAAAAAATCACTTAAACCAATTTGCCTCAGTTTTCTCTTCTGTAAAATGATTTAAAGAAGGAGATGGCAAACCACTCTAATACCTTTGTCAAGAAAATTCCAGATGGAGTTTTGGACACAGAATTGGACATGGCTGAAAAAAATGATTGAACACCAATATATAAATATACTTGATTTACCATAGCTGAAAAGGCATCCAAAAAAGCAAAAGGTTGGTAAGCATACTCTTCCCTTTTCTTTGCCCCCAAAATAAGATCAGTTTTATTTTCTTTCCATATACTCTATAGACGTAAGGACCATTGGAAGGAGCTGTATTAATAAGACAGTACTGGGATTCATCCAACATGTGTTTATTTCAAAGGAAAACAAAATCCATGTAAATTAACACACCATGGTTGACTTTGAAAATAGCATGCCATTAATTCAGAGAATATATACTTAACCTTTAACAACTTAATAGTTTCAAAAAGTGAAGAATGATGCTTGCTAAAATATGTCATTATTTCTAGTAGGTATGTTTTTTAGAAACACTCAAGAAGGGCAGGTTGAAACGAGTCCACCCATATGCCTGAGCCCAAGGGGATGTTTGGATATATTCTGAATCCAACAGGTTTCTACATGTCACTTGAAAAGCATTTGTTTGTGTAGATTTTAAAATGCTCAGTTTGATCCTTCCCAGTCTCCACCCCCTTTTTTCCCCTTTTTTTTAGATGAAATCAATTTACAGAGGACTTTTATTCCTTTCCCCCTCTTCTTTGGGTTTAGACTTCATTTCAAATGGTTCTTGGCTATATGAGAAACTATTACAATTTTGGCTTACTCTCAAACATATGAGCCCCAGGTTGGAAATAACTCTCTTGTTTCAGAAAAGTAGAAGCTATTGTTTCTAAATGACCTCTTTTTACTGAGAGAACAGAATGTAAAGAATGAATTTCTTTCTCCTTTCATTGGTAAGTTATATGGACACAAAACCCTGAATTCAGCATTTTTTGAATATGATTTTCAAAGAATGACACATAACATTTTAAGGGCATCAAGAAGTTTAACCTTTAGAATAAATAGAACAACACTCAACGAGCATATAATTTCAGATGGGAAAGAATTGCTTTCTGGCAATCCTACCAACAAATGGCTACTAGAGCTTGTGCAATTCTTCTAGCAAAAAGATTTCTCTATATCCTGCGTCCACTATATCTATGGCTAAAGGCTATAATTCAGTCACTTTGGAAATTTCTGGAGCATTTTTCTATTTTAGAAATAGGAAGATATATTTTCCTATACATTTTTATATGATATTCAATAGCCTTGGGTTATTGAGTGGTCAAATTCTTAACAGTTTCTGGGCAGTTTCTGGCTAGGATGGGTATTTTTTAAGAGGAAGTATCAATTGTATATTCAGAAATGGAAGGAAACTCACAGGTCATATAGTCCAAATTCCTCAGTTAAAAATGATAATTTTTGTTTTTATATTCCCTTTATTTGAATATATCACCTCTCACCATGCTTATCTATGTAGCTGTCCCTTGTTCAGAAAAAGGTAAAAAAAAAAAAAAAACCAGGTTGGGAAAACTAATAAATACATAAAGCACACATATGTTATATGCAATGGTTCACATCCATAGTAAATAAACCTCTACATTTTCTCATCTCTTCTTCAGAGTAAAGTTGGATCATTAAAATTTTATAAATGTTCACCTTTTGTTTTTACTTTTTTTCCATTTATACTGTTGTAGTCACTGTGGATATTGTTTTCTTGGTTCTGCTTCCTCTACTTCCCATCAATTCATGATTAGTCCTATGTTATTATATATTCTTCATATTCATAAGTTCTCATGGCACAGTAATATTCCATTTCATCCATGTACCACAAGCTGTTCAATCATTCCCTACCAACTCCTTCATTTTACCCAGAAAGAGACCCCTAGGAAATAAGTGATTGCCCAAAGTCACACAAGTAGCAAGCAGCAGAGCTGGGGTTAAAACTAATGTGCTCTTATTGGCCTAAATGCTCTTATTGGCTTGCTAAGGCATTCTAAAAGAACATCAATATATTAGTCAAAGCAGACATGCTAAATGGGGTACGACACTGAGAGCCCAAACTTGCATGTTCAGAGTACCTAGAGTATCTGCAAAAAATAACCAGTTTGTCTTCTGTAATAATGTGAGTTTTTAAGAGAGATGTAATCAGTTTCCCATGTACATATATATATATACAGAGAGAGAGAGAGAGAGAGAAAGAGAGAGAGAGAGAGAGAGAGAGAGAGAGAGAGAGAGAGAGAGAGAGAGAGAGAGAGAGAGAGAGGGAGGGAGGGAGAAAGAGAGAGAGAAGGGACCTATATGTTTATGAAGTGCTTTGTTTTTTATTTTTATTAATTTTTTTTCTGATTGTATATGCACATTCATTTAATGCACATTTTTATGAATCATGTTGGGAAAGAAAAATCATAACAAAAGGGAAACTCATGATAAAAAAACAAAAGAAAAAGAAAAAAAAGTGAACATAGTGTGTGTTGATTTATATTCAGTCTCCATAGTCTCTCTCTTACTGCACATGGTGTTTTTTTATCCAAAGTTTATTGGTATTGCCTTGGATCACTGAATTACTGAAAAGAAACAAATCTTTCATAATTGATCATTGTACAATCTTGCTATTACTGTATACAAGTTTTCTACTTGTTTTTCTCAGCATCTGTTCATGTAAATCTTTCTAGGCCTTTCTGAAATCAGTTTGCTGATCATTTCTTATAAAACAATAACATTCCAGCAGGGCTGATTCAATATTAGGAAAACTATTAACATAATTGACTATATCAATAACCAAATTAATAAAAACATGTGATTATTTCAATAGATGTAGAAAAAGCATTTGATAAAATCTGTAACATACCCTCCTGGCAGTTTCAATTACTAGTCTGACCTAGGCCCAACAGAGTACCTTTGACCACTGACCTTTGCAGTGTCAACTCTACCCGGATCGCCTCATCTGAAGCCTTCAAAGGTCTCTGGCCATGATCTCTTGAATCTATAGTTTAATAATCAGTAGCACGCTCAAGAACAGCCACATGTAATCTTAAAAGCCTTTATTATACCTACTCACATAATACCCTGACTTGATATCCTGACTTGTTGGTTCCCTAGTGAACACCTGGACAGAAGACCCACATGTTCATTACCAAACTCCTTACCTCTCTTGGCTATATATATGCTTGGCTTGGCTACCCCAGGTTAGGGAGCCAGGTTGAAGAGAATCTATTTATTTAGTGCTATACCAATCAAACTCCCAAAAAATATTTTACTGACCTAGAAAAAATAACAACAAAATTCATCTGGAAGAACAAAAGGTCAATAATTTATTTTTTTTAAATTTTATTTATAAATTTTTGACATTATATATGCATGAGTATTTTTTATAACATTATCCCTTGTATTCATTTTTCCAAATTATCCCCTCCCTCCCTCTATTCCCTCTCCTTGATGACAGGCAATCCCATACATTTTACATGTGTTACAATATAACCTAGATACAATATATGTGTGTAAATACCATTTTCTTGTTGCACATTAAGTATTAGATTCTGAAGGTATAAGTAACCTGGGTAGATAGACAGTAGTTCTAACAGTTTACATTCACTTCCCAGTGTTCTTTCTCTGTAGTTGTTTCTGTCCATCATTGATCAACTGGAAGTGAGTTGGATCTTCTTTATGTTGAAGATATCCACTTCCATCAGAATACATCTTCATACAGCATTGAAGTGTACAGCGATCTTCTGGTTCTATTCATTTCACACAGCATCAGTTGATGTAAGTCTCTCCAAGCCTCTCTGTATTCCTCCTGCTGGTCATTTCTTACAGAGCAATAATATTCCATAACCTTCATATACCATAATTTACCCAACCATTCTCCAATTGATGGACATCCATTCCTCTTCCAGTTTCTGGCCACTACGAAAAGAGCTGCCACAAACATTTTGGCACATACTGGTCCCTTTCCCCTCCTCAGTATTTCTTTGGGACGTAAGCCCAATAGTAGCAATGCTGGATCAAAGGGTATGCACACTTTGATAACTTTTTGGGCGTAGTTCCAAATTGCTCTCCAGAATGGTTGGATTCTTTCACAACTCCACCAACAATGTATTAGTGTCCCAGTTTTCCCACATCCCCTCCAACATTCATCATTCTTTTTTCCTGTCATCTTAGCCAATCTGACAGGTGTGTAGTGGTATCTCAGAGTTGTCTTAATTTGCATTTCTCTGATCAGTAGTGATTTGGAACACTCTTTCATATGAGTGGATATAATTTCAATATCATCATCTGAGAATTGTCTGTTCATATCCTTTGACCATTTATCAATTGGAGAATGGTTTGATTATATTAAGTTAAAAAAGTTTTTGTACAAATAAACTAATGCAGATAAGATTAGAAGGGAAGCAATAAACTGGGAAAACATTTTTACATTCAAAAGTTCTGATAAAGCCCTCATTTCTAAAATATAGAGAGAATTGACTCAAATTTATAAGAAATCAAGCCATTCTTCAATTGAGAAATGGTCAAAGGATAAGAACAGACAATTTTCAGATGATGAAATTGAAAATATTTCTACTCATAGGGAAAGGTGTTCTAAATCACTATTGATCAGAGAAATGCAAATTAAGATAACTCTGAGATAACACTACACTCCTGTCAGATTGGCTAAGATGATAGGAAAAAATAATGATGAATATTGGAGGAGATGTGGGAAAACTGGGATACTGGCAAATTGTTGGTGGAATTGTGAACAGATCCAACCATTGTGGAGAGCAATTTGGAACTATGTTCAAAAAGTTATTAAACTGTGCATATCCTTTGATCCAACAGTGTATCTATTGGGTCTGTATTCCAAAGAGACCTTAAAGGAAGGACAGGGATCCACATATGCAAAAATGTTTGTACCAGCCCTTTTCATAGTGGCTAGAAACTAGCAAGTGAATGGATGACCATCAATTGGAGAATGACTGAATAAATTATGGTATATGAATGTTATTGTATATTACTGTACTCTAAGAAATGACCAGCAGGATGATTTCAGTGAGGCCTGGAGAGACTTACATGAACTGATGCTAAGTGAAATAAGCAGAAGGAGGAGACCATTATACACAGCAATAACAAGATTATATGATGATTAATTCTGATGGATGTGGCTCTCTTCAGCAATGAGATGATTCAAACCAATTCCAATTGTTCGGTTAGGAATAGATCCATCTACACTTGGAGAGAGGACTATGGGAACTGAGTATGGACCACAACATAATATTTTCAAGCTTTCTGTTGATGTTTGCTTGCTTTTGGTTTTTCTTCCAGGTTTTTTTTTTCTTTCTAGATCTGATTTTTTTTTTTGTGCAGCAAGATAATTGTGTAAATATGTGTACATTTAATGGATGCCACATATATTTTAATATATTTAATATGTATTGGACTACCTGCCATCTAGCAGGGGGTGGGGAAGAGGGGAAAATTTGTAATAGAAAGTTTTGCAAGGGTCAGTGTTGAAAAATTACCCATGCATGTGTTTTGTAAATAAAAAGGTTTAATAAAAAAATAACATTCCGTTATTTCATATACCATAACTTATTCAGTTATACTTAAAGTGATGGGCATCTATTCATTTTCCTATTCTTTGACATCCCAAAAAGAGCTGCTACAAACATTTTTGCACATATGGATCATTTTCCCTCTTTTATTATTTCTTTGGGAAACAGACCCAGTAGTGGCATTGATGGATCAAAGGTATGTACAGTTTTATAGCCCTTTGGGAATAATTTCAAATTGCTCTTGAGAATGATTGGACCATTTCACAACTCCACCAACAGCTCATTAGTGTCCCATTTTTCCCACATCCCCTTCAACACTTATCATTTTTCTTTTCTGTCATCTTAGCCAATCTGAGAGGTGTGACATGGTATATTAAAGTTGTTTTAATTTGCATTTCTCTAATTAATAGTGATTTAGAGTATTTTTTATGAAGGGCTTTGTTACAGAACTTTCTTTTGTTTCGCTGTTACATCACTGTTAAAGTATTGCAAGAAATATTAACTAGTATTGCTAGTAATCATTCAGGAGAGGATTAAGTGTGCCTCTCCAATAGGTCCCAGAAATACAATGTATGTCTAAATTGTAAACTTTTTTCTAAGTTGTGTCAATAATTTTTGATTTTAAAAAGAATAGACTAGTGACTACATTGATATTCTTCATTCATTTTCATTCTCCCCAAACTTCTTGCAAAATTCTTCTAGAAATGTTTGCTAACATCTGTACCAGAACCTGACAGAACCAGAAATATTTAATAATTTAAATAATAGCTTTGGAGCAATAGAAAATTGAATGAATAGTTGAATTTAGATTCTAAAATAATTATTAAATTGGTGGCAAAGAAATAGAAATTGAGGGGATGTTTATCAATAGGGAAATAGCTGAACAATTTGTATAAAGTTATGGAAAACTATTTTTTTTGTAAGAAATGCATGATGTTCTCAGAAAAAAAGCTGGAAAGATTAAATGAACTGATGCAAAGTCAAATCAGTAGAACTTCGGGAACATTGTACACAGTAATAACATTTTATTATGATCAACTGTGAATGGCTCAGCTATTCTTAGCAATATAATGATCTCAGATAATTCTGAAGTACTTATGAAGAAAAATGCTATTATTTTCAGAGAAAGAACTGATGGAGTCTGAATGTAAATTGAATCATATTTTTTTCTTTATTTTCTTTTGTTTTGACTTTTGGTCTGTTTTCTTTCACAATATGACTACCATGTAAATGTGTTGTAGGACGGCATTCTCTTTTAAATGAGAGACAGAACAGAGAGATTAGGGATTTAGAACTTAATTTTTAAAAATTAATATTAAAATATTTTACATACAATTGGGATAGATAAAATGTTAAATCAATAAAAGAATAAAATTATTATTATACCTGGAATTGGTAGGTAATGATTAAACAGCATGTGGTACATGAATGAAATGGAATATTCCTGTACTATGAGAACTTATGAATATGAAGAAGATAGCATGGAATGAATCATGAATTGATGTAAAGTAAGGGAAGCAGAAGCAAGGAAACAATATCCACAGCGATTACAATAGTATAAATGGGGAAAAAGAGTAAAAACAAAAGGTGAAAATTTGTAAAATTTCAGTGATCTAACTTCACTCTGAAGAAGAGATGAGAAAATGTTGAGGTTTATTTACTATGGATGTGAAACATTGCATATAACATACTTGGTTTATGAATTTATTAGTTTTGCTGACCTGTTTTTGGTAGAGGTATTATTATTTCAGTACTACAGATAACTGAATTAATAATAATAATAATAATAATAATAATAATAATAATAATAATAATGGTATATAGCATTTAATTAGCACCTAGCACTCTGGGCTAGGAGTCAGGAAGACTTGAGCTCAAAAATAGCTTCAGAAACTTTATCTGGATGAAATTGAGAAAGTTACTTACCCTCTACTTATCAATGGAGAAGGAAATGGTAAAATACTTTATTACCTATGCTAAGAAAACCTCATGGACAGTATGAGGCATGGAGTCATGAAGAGACAGATGCAATAATGTTCCGGACATTATAGTAAACTCTTTTTCTAAATACTGATGCATTTGAATTCATTATATTTCATTCATTATTTTCTTTGCCAGTTTCTTTTTGAAAGAGTTCTTGATTCAGAGTGAGGCTTGGGTTCGAATCCTACCTGTCACTTACTACTTAATCAACAATGGGCACATTATGTAAGCTTTCTGAGTCTCATTTTCATCATCTCTGAAGTATTTATAGCCTATGACAAACCCAAGATTATAATTCTTTACAACTGAATATTTTATTTCTATAAGACTACAATTGGTTTGACTTTTCTTTCTGAGAACCATATTGCCCCAAACGGTTAATTAGAAGGCACTAATTCTTAGAGTATTTTGATTCAAAAGATATCTTACATTATGAGATATTTAAATGAATTTAACTAGGGCTTGCTGGTTGTCTTTGGTGTCTAATGATGATGCATATTTTATCATTTTCTTCATCTTCTGAGATGCATATTTGAATTCCTGCATCAGTATCAATAGTTACATACAAAGCCTCTATGATTTTTAAGTGGCATAATTTGAAAGAACCCAGAAGGATTCCTACTAAATAATATCTACTAGTTTTCTTAGGGTTAAGCTATTACTGGAGACATACTAAATCAGCTCACTATTGCCAACTGTCATCAGTGTCCTAATAGGATACTAAGATAATTGGGCACAAGATGGAGTCCTTATGGCATTGCCTTGTTCCAGGTGTATCATTATATCTGACAAATTCCATATTCAGAATTGTGCTGTCATTTGTGCAAGGCAGTAGAAGACATGTTTTAGTAAGACTAATCCTTTGCCCTCATAGAGTTTATATTCTAATAAATGGACATGGCAGGTTCATGGATAATTAGAATGCAAAAATTCTATATGATGAATCATAAGAAAAATGCATAAAAAGTGATATAAAAGGTGTTTTTATGGGAGAAAATGTTACTGCCTAATGAGGGGAGGGATCAGGAAAGTGTTTTTAGAAAGGGGATCCCATAAGATGGGAGTTAAATGTGAATGGAAGCAGTGTGATCCCAGGAAAAGGTATGAGACAATTTTTTTTCAATTTATGCCTCTGATTCTTATTAGTTGTGTGACCACGGGCAAGATGTTTAATTTCTATGCATCTTGTCTCATCCACAGGATAGTGATAATCAAAATGTCTGTAATACTTACCTCATAGAAATATTGTGGGAAGATAATGTATATAAAGTGCTTTGCAAATCTATAACAGTTGTATCAATATCAGATGTTATCATTAGGGGGTTTTAAATGATAGAAAGGAATTCACCAAGTGAACTGTGAGGTGGAGGAGGTTTTAGGCATGGGGAACAGTCTGAGGAAAGATATGGAGTCAGGAAAAGGTATTTGAGTAGAAGCTTGGCTTCACAAGAGAAAGTTTAAAGAGGAATTATTTGTGATTAGACAGGAGTCATAGTGGACATTCTTTGGAAGTTCTAGTCTATCATAAGCCAACATGACACTGTACATTGTTTGGATGTGGGATGTGTCCAAAAGTAGTAGAGAAGGTACTAAAGGCACTTTACAATTTTGCTTACAGAAAACTCTAGTTTCATATATATATGTATAATACATATATATATACATAGCAATATATATATACATATATATAGCAATATATATACATATATAGCAATATATATACATATATATAGCAATATATATATATACATATATAGCAATATATACATACATACATATATATGTATGTGTATATATATGTATGTATATATATGTATGTATATATATGTATGTGTATATATATATGTATGTATGTATATGTATATATATGTATGTGTATATATATATATATATATATATATATATATATATATATATATATATATATGAATTATAGCAAGATAAGTATGGAAAGATCCTAGACAGCAGATAATGCTGAATAGAGAAATGATAGTAAAATAAGCCAAATCCAAGTGGATCAGAAACTTCCCCCCCCCACTATTAAGCTCTCAATTTGTCACTGTCCCCTGCTGCATTTCCAGGACTGATCTTTTCTTCTGCCATCATTCCAATGGCAATAGATGAGATGGTATAGTCAGATGTTTGAGATGTGTAGTCATGGCATATCTTTGGCTCAATGGTCATGGCATTATGTTCAAATTTCATTGTGAATAGAATCAGTTGTAGCACAGATGAAAATGATATTTGTAATAAACATGCTAATAAATATGCTAACAAACTGTCAAGCACTCTGAGGACTAACAATGTCAGACTATGTCAATTGTCCAAGGGCCAAGCAAGGTAAGTTTAGAGAAGCTCCTCACCAGAAGGTACGATATATACTATTTTTTTTCATAAATTAAGTTAAAAGAGACTGTCTTCTGCTATATATAGTTGTTACTATGTGTATATATATAATATACATATATATGTACATATATATACATATATAATACAGACATAGATAATATATCCATACACATACATTCATATAGTCTACAGGAAGTATTACTTCATCAATATGAATGTGTCTATTTGTATATAAATGTATATGTGTATGTGTCAGTCATTTTCAACTGTGTCTGGCACTTTTTGATCCCATTTAGGCTTTTCTTGACAAAGCTACTGGAATATTTTGCCATTTCTTTCTCCAGCTCATTTTATAGAAGAGGAAACTGAGGCAAGCTGTTAAATAACAATGCCCAGGGACAATGCTAGGAAGTATCTGAGGTAGGATTTGATCTTAGAAAGATGTCTTCTTGACTATAGACCCAGAACTCTATCCATAGACACAGTTAGATGGATAAATAAGTATGTTTGTAATATATGACAAATATTATTAAAAATGAAAGCACTGAGTTCCAGTAAATATATTCTAGTGTACATTTTAGAACATTTGGCATATTTGAGCTTTCAGGACACTATGACAGTTTTGAAACACTTTGTGAATTTAGTACTCACTTAAATTATTTGTTGTTATTGTTTAGTTGTTTTAGTCTTATCTGCCTCTTTTGATCCCATTTGGGTTGGTTTTTTTTTTTTTTTTTTTTTTTTTTTTGACAAAGATACTAGAGCGGTTTGCCATTTCCTTTTCCAGCTCATATTAAATATGAGGAATTGAGGCAGAGTTAAGTGACTTATCTGAAGTCACACATCTAGTATCAGATGCCAGATTTAAATTCTTGAAGATGGATCTCCCTGATTCCCATCCTGATATTCTATCCATTGAACCATCTAGCCATATGCAATTTCCCACTGAAAACCATATCCAAATCCAATTCAATTGCAAGTCATGGCAACCTTATTTCATGGTCCTCTTTGAGAAAGGACAAACAACAACAGGTAAGTTAGCTGCAGAGCTGATATTAATCTGCAATGATTATCATGATCATGTCAAATATTATTATAATTTTACTCCCTGAAGCTTGTTACATATCTCCTGGACATTGTACTTTGGCTTTCTGCCGGGTATCCTATTGTCTCTGTTTGCTATATTTATCTGCAGCTACAATATTTACTGCTACCCATCTTCAGACTATTGGTTGTTCTCTGCTGTTCTCTGCTGGGGTATAGTTGCTTGTTGTCCCAACTCTCTTGCAAGAGAGGGATAGGTAATATGAGGCTATGTAGTGGCAGGCACTAGTAAAAATCAGCAGAAACACAAAGGAAAATAACTGAGTATATTCTTTACACAGATTCTTTTACTCTTAGTTCAAAGTACCTGGCTTCAGTTAATTATCTGATACTATTAGAATATTCCTTTAACTTCTATAACATCTATAAGTATCAACCAGATTCTTCTCATATCATCTTGATGACTCCATCAAAAGTTTGGTGAGACTGAGGTGATTATTCTCCCCCAAGGTTCCACCCAAATTCAAACGAACAAACAAACAAAAACTACAAGAAGTCATGGGAGTTATTAACCCCTATTTTAGATCCTTTCTTCAGATTTCACATTTTATTATATATACTTGCTAGCAACCACCCTCTCCAATCTCCTCAAACTGGAACAGAGAAATTATTCCTTGACAGATATAGGTTACCTTTTATCATCATCAAAAGCATTTATTAGGTGTATCTAAAGACTTCTCAGAAGTGTCACCCATCTCCCTTCACAAATCTTGAAAAGGAAAGGCCAAAAATAAATTTTAAAAAAAATGGGTGAAAAAGCTGTGGCAGCAGAATACATCCGAGTGGTAAGGATCCAAATACAAATTTGAAATTTGGGACTCCCCATAGCAACACTCGTCATGATGAAGTACATTGTTGATCTTCCATATTCATTCTCAGCTTTTTCGGGGCATTTTCATGTTTGAATTGCTTAGGGCTTTTAAATTATGTCCTAGCTGTCGAGTGTCTCATAATGAAGACTCCCAAATGGGCATAGATTTTTGAGTTCCAGGTTCATGTATTAAGCCAAGATACTATTTCCCCCCCTTTTTTGTTATATCTATTATCTATATTCATTAGAATTAGGAGATAGATTCAATTCCTTCCTTTGACACATTAGCAATGTGATCATTTGTTAGGGAAGGCCATTCAACAATTTGAAACTGTTTCTTCACTTATAAAATGAGGAAGTTGACTTAGATGTTCCCTGAGATCTAGATTTTTGATATAATTCTACTCCTTCCCCCAAATTCATAAAAGTCTGACTATGAGTTCAGTAAAATGCATTTTGAAACAGATAAATGCTCACTATAGCTTGTCATAGCCAATCTTCACTGGCAATAAGCATTTACTAAGTATATATTACGTGCCAAGCTCTGAAGACAAAAAGAGATGCAAAATAGCCTCAAGGAATTCACAATCTAAGACTATTAATTATGCAGGCTATTGTCAAAAAATGCAGAAGCCTGATACATATATGTCAGTCAGACAGTGGCATTTTATAGTGTTCTATAAGGTTGCTAAGAGATCCAGGATATAGCCAAGAAAGCCAACCAGAATTAAGCTATTTTACTGTGTCTTTATTCTTAGGACTTTGTATTCAACTTTGCCTATAGGAAGGGTTGCCCTCTAGTGGATATTTCATTCTTGAAAAGACAAATGGTATGAGGGTGGAAAGTGGTTTTCTTCCTTTAGTTTCTGACTTTTTGAGGTGACTTCCTGTTCTTTCAGATGATCCCCACAGCATTACTGGAAGGTACTTTCTATGAGCTCTTTTTTTCCCCTTCATACTCAGATTGCAGAGCAAAACAGACACTTTCCTTTTCTTTTAGTTTGTACCTTATGGACATAGTAAATTGTTTTATTTCTATGTCTTTTTCTGCTTATTAAGATGTACATTGTATGCATTATATATAAAAATTCTTATAACAATAACAGCTTTTCTGAGTAAACATATAGCAGTAGGTTTTGAATAAAAGTAGGACTTTTCCCATCTCCTTTTTAAGAAGTGATGGGTATAAGTTGAATATTATTTTGTAGAATGCATTTTTATTTTATTAATTTTATTTAGATTAAAAATATGACAAATACAACTATGAATATAGTAAATGATGAAAGCTGTTGTCTGGCAAAATATTCATAAACAGGAAGGGATTCTTTCACAAAATCTCTTTCAGCCTTCTAGCCCTCCTACTCTTTGAGGTCACTCTTTAAGTAGCTAATATGATGTTCATGTAAATCATGTTAGACATTTGACATAACCAAGAGGAAATGGCTACATAAAAAATGAAGTCTAGCACAACTGGGGTCACTGAAGTTCTTCTGGAATACTCCAAACCATTTGACTTTTGTTCACCACCTGTTCACCACTTTGGTTTTGACGTGCTCATGTATAACAGAGGTGCTATATTCATTAGGAATACAGTGTCATGTCTATACACACACACACATATATATTATATATATATATATATATATATATATATATATATATATATATATATATATATATATTCATGTGAATTTTACATTGTGTTCTGTTTTTGTTAAACATATCAGTTAAGAAGTATTCTTTACTGAATGTATAGAAAACTTCTTCTGTATTATCCAAGCAGCAAAATTTTGTGTAATATACAATTATATATTTTATCATATATTTTATTTTAGAATATTATAGATATATTTTTAAATAACAAAGAAAAATATAGACATGTTTCTCAGTGGTTAGTCCTTTAAAGCAGAAAACCTTCATGCAATTGTACCAAAGTTTGATGGTCAAAAAAGGAGTTGGAAAGGGTACTTCAATATTGTCTAGTAATATCTCTTCATTTTATATGTTAGGAGACTCGGGGCAGGTAAGTAAAACAATTTGCTTAAGGTCACACAGAAGTTAAGCTTCAGAAGTAAGATTTCAGCCTAATTCCTATACTCCAGTGCCAGTGCCAAGATATAGCATTGCTTCCTAATCTATTCTCTCTGCACTGGTCTTGGGTTCAGGCAACAAAGAGTCTGTCAATTCTTGGAATGTTGAAATAATTGGCTTTTCCCAGATTCCTAGCACCAATGAGTCACAGACCTGAAGTCCTGCCACCAAACCATGAAAAAGGGTAGGCAGTAGAGATAGCTAAGCAGAATGGGAGCCAAATGGAATTCTTTCAGAATTAGACTTCATTTCCTGCAAAGTTTTGGTGAAGTTTATCCCTTTATCTTAAATGAAGACACGTGGTTTTGTTCTTCCTAAAGATAAAAAGAAAAAAAAAAGTTTCCCAAGTTCTTTCCACCCATTTATAAATCATTTAGAAGTTTCCTTCTTCAGCTTTCCATATGTCTGTTGACTTATACAGAACTTTGAAACTTGACTTTATTGATACTCTAGAAAGAACATTGGAAAGGGTAAAGAGATCTAAGTTTATTCCAGTCCTTTCACTATACAGAGAAGGAAACTGTAGCCAAGGAAGGTTAAATGATTTGTCTCAAATTATATAATTAGGAAAAATCAGAGATGTGGTAAGAACCTTGAATCCAGTATCCTATCACTTTGCCACGTTAATTTTTAATACTGGACTGATTTTATGTGATTATTAACAGCACTAGAGTTATATAAGACCAAGAATACCAAGTTAGACCACAATTTACATCACAGTTACATATCCCAGTGCCTGCCATCTTACTTTTTGTGTACACTCAAGCCCACCTCTTGTATTGGAAAGATTAATCAAGTCACTACTATCATTCCTCCTGGAAAAGGCATACTAATAACTAACTTCTGGGTCAATTTATCATGTCTGAGAATTTGTCAATAAACATATGTTATTGTTATTGTTCAGTCATTATTCAATCCTGTCTGACTTTTTTGTGTTCTCATTTGGGACTTTCTTGGGTAAGATACTAGAGCAGTTTGTCATTTCCTTCTCCATTCATTTTACATGAAGAAACTGATGCAAACAGGGGTAAGTGACTTGTCCAGGTTCACATAGCTAGTAGGTGTCTGAGGCCGGATTTGAACTCAGGAAAATGAGTCTTCCTGACTCCAGGTTCAGTACTAATATCCATTGTGCCACCTACCTGTTGCTCCAATAAACATATATTAAGTGACTGCTATGTGTCAGGAACTATTCTGAGTATTGGGAATACAAAGAAAAGCAAAAGAAGTTCATAAGCTAATGGAGACAATTAGCCAACAAATACACATTTGCAAGGTATATTAGGTGCAAGGACATTGGAGAAGTAGAAGAGCATGGCTCAGTTTGTGAAAGGCTTTGAATACCAAACAAAGGATTTGTATTTGATCATGGAAGGAGTGGGATAATACAGACTCACTGAAGTTTTCTGAGTATGTGAGTGTTGTGAACTTAAAAAAAAAAACAAACAAAAAATCATTTTGGCAGATGAATGGAGAATGGACTGGAACAGAGAGAGAATTATGGCAGGAAGACCAACCAACAAGTTTTTGCAATTTGCAGTTGTGCATGAGGTGATGAGGGCAAATGCTATAGTGGTGGCAGTATTATAGGAGAGAAGAAGCCATATATGAGAGATGATGCAAAAATAAAATCAACAGATCATAATGATAGAATGGATATGGAGAGTGAGGAGTCAAGGATTATAAGTCTAGTAGATGGAGATGATAGTGTTACCTTCTATAATATTATAGAAATTACTAGAGTGAGAGAGTGCTTAAGAGGAAAATAACAAGTTTAGTTTTATATATATATATATATATATATATATATATATATATATATATATAAAGTTTAAGATGTTTACTGAATTTCTAGCTTAAGATGTCTAAAAGATTGTTGAGGTCAGCAGAGAGATTAATGCTGGATAGGTAGATTTGGGATAATCAGGAGAGAGATAATAATTGAATCCATGGGATGAAATCATCAAGTGAAATATTGTAGATGAAGAAGGGAAAATGTCTAGGGATCTGTGGATAACTCATGATTGGCAGGGATATGAAAGAGACTGAGAAAGAGCAGTTAAGCAGGAAAAGAATCAGGAGACAGGCGTGTCCTGAAATTCTAGAGAGAAGTATGTATCAAGATGGAAAGGTGATTGTCAGTGTCAAAGGCAGTAAAGAACTCAAGATGAACAAAATTTATGAAAAGGTCACTTAGTTTGGTAAATAGGAAATGGAAAAATATTCTTTTGATTCTGTTCACTTCATCAGTTCATGTAAGTCTTGAAGATAACATTTTAGATGAAGGCAAGTTCATTGTGAAACTGGCATTCCAGAAAGTACAATAGTTGGTTCTCTTTTGCTAGTAAGTTTGAGAGTGATGAGAATAGAGTTTTAAGTGGTAGGGGATGGGGAATAGGGTTTGGATAATGATTTAAAGGAGTTCAGAATCACGGAAATACATTTATCCAAGTTTAGTCTCTTACTTTTGCTCATACATATTAACGTTTCTATATTCCTTTTGACTCTTAGGTTTGCATTTTAAAATTTCTATGATTATGATCTTTTCACTAGAAATGCTTGAAAGTGCTCTATTTCATTAAAATATATTTATTCCTATAGGATTATATTTCATTTTCTAAGTGAGTTCTAGGTTGTAAGGCTTTTTTTTTTGTTCTTTTTATTTTTGCTTTCTTTAATATCATATTTTAAGCGCTCTACTCCTTGAGATAGGACTTAACTATGGTATTGATTATGACTCTTTGGTATGTGAATGTATAAATGTGTTTTTTTTTCTTTCTCTCTGCTTTTAGTATTTTTCTCTTTGACCTATATGCTCAGAACTTTGGTTATAATATTCCTGAGTGTTTTCATTTTGAGATTATTTTCAGGAGGCAATCAAAAGAGTCTTTTCATTTATACTTTGTCTTTTAGTGTTCTAAAGAAGGGATCCAGATAGTATTTCCTTAAGATTTTGTGAATATGATATATATGCTTTTATGACATATGATACATATGTATATCATATATATGACTTTTAGGCAGTCTGTTGATTTTTACATTCTTCTCAATGTTTTCTAGCTACTTTTTCTGTGAGATACTTTAAAATTTCTTATTTCTTCCCCCACCGTTTTTATTTTGTTTTAATATTTTATAGTGTTTTGTGATGTTGTGGGCTTTTATTTGGATCATTCTATTTTCAGGATATTTGTTACTAGGTGTAGCGAGCTGTCGTCTCCAGAAGCTGCTGGATCGCTCTCTGGGAAGAGATCTGCTGTATCTACTCAAATCTCTCAGACAGATTCTTCTTCCTGTAACGAACCGTTGTCTCCAGGCAGTTGCTGTTAACTCTTGTCCAAAGAAGTGACTTCCCTTCCTGCAGAGAGCCCCGTCAAGCCTGATGCAATTCAGAGTCCTCTTCTTGAATCCTGGCTCTGAATCTCCTCCAGCTCTTATCCTTCTCCAGGCCGATCTCCTCTCTGGGCCCAGTGCTATCTCTTTTATCCTCCCAGAGAATGGGTGTGGGATAATGCAAGGGCTTCTGGGAAGAACCACCCCAGCCAATGAGCTTGCCCCCTCTCTCAAGTCAACCTGAGTTCTCACCTTGTAATTGTCCAGAAAACCTGAATTCTCACCTTGTCACTATCCAGACAACCTCAGTTCTCACTTAGTAATCCTAACAACTAGGGTAAAGTTTTGAACTTTTGTGTCAAGTTGCTACTTATGCTAAGCTTTTATTTTCTTCCATAGCTCCCATTTCTTTTCCATTTGCCCCTGTACTGGTATTTCAATTGTTTAAAAATCATTTAAATTATTTTTATAACACCTGCTTCATCTCTTTCAAATATTGCATTTAAACATAAATCCAAGCTTTATATTTTTGAGGCTTCTTTGGGTAGATGTTTTATAGTCATTTTCTTTTGGTATGTGTCTTCAGCATATCTATTATCATAGTATCTCTTTTTGGTGGATTCTTTTTTTATGTTTATTCATTATTCCATGATTTTGGAATTAATGTTTAGGCTATCCTCTTCACACTTCTGGAGGGATTGTCTATGAAGAGCGTTTTCCCTCGTGGGTCTTTGTCTTTTTTGAGGTTATTGAGTTTTTTGTTGTTCTAGCTTCTCAGCAATAGCTCAGACTGGTACTCGGTAAACTTTCCGTGAAGCCAAATTGGTCTGATGTAGGCAAAAGTCTGATCACTGCTTTGTTGGCATTAGCTTTGTTAAGCACCCAGCTCTGAATGTGAGCAGCACACCTGTGTGATTGACTCTCACTGAAATTCCAGTAGACTACAACTAGGCTCGGCTGCCATCTGGAAAGCTCCACTGGTTAAGAATAACAGATAGAATTCCCTTTTTTTCTACTTTCCTGTTCTAATTATGCTGTTATAGACTTCAGTCTGGATTAGAGGTTAGAAGTGAAAACTCTTCCTCCTCCAAGTCAGAGACACAGAGTAGATATTTGCTTCTTAACTTGATCCTGATTCAACACATTGTCTAGGGCACATGACCCCTCATCATCTTGTATTATGACTCTGAGCCAAAAATGGACTTCTCAGTACACCCTGAATTTCTGACCCAGAATGGAGAGTGAAGAGTTGAGTTGTTATGGCACTTCCTACTATGTATACTTTACAAAGTCATGCCCTTCTTTATGGATTTGGGACCACTTCTTGCCTTGGTACAGAGGTTCAGTATTATTTCAGACTCTGTACTATAATATTCAATGTGTCTGTTTCTGACTAGATTTCAACTATAGAATCTGCAAACCGCTATGCCTTCTTTTGCCAAACTGGGGTAGAAAAATGACTCACTATAATTTTTTTTTCACAGATTTCCAATTAAGATTTGGTCTGGTACATTTTCTATACCCTTATGGATAAATTGTGGGAGATATCAGCTGTTTTTATACTACCCCACCATCTTGCCCTCCCTTTTATCCCATTTCACTTCAACCAGCACATAACAATTCCTATTCTAACTTGCAAAGATAGTGACCTCCCATCCTCAATCAATAATACAAGGAATATTTAATAACTAAGACTGTTAAGTTCCATCCCCCTGACCCTGAGTCTAGAATTAGCCTTTGATGATATACAGAAAGAGACTAATGTATGTAAGGTACTTTAATCTTCTCAAAGGAAAAAAATGCCATCAAAACAAGTCTAGTATATTAGACATAGGACAAAAAGATGCTAAGAGAAAAGAATTTATGAGGGAGACCCCACTTTTCACTATTTCTAAAAGCAATTGATTGGTACGGTGGCAACTGTAAAATTGCCTTTTCTCCTTTCCTATGGAGAATGCAATACAACCGGCCTTATGTAGTAGTAAGATTATTGAAGCTATAGTTATGCAGACATGGCTTCATTTTCATAATAAATATTTATTTGGGCATTGCATTTTCCTTATTGACTGAGATGCATGCAACTAAGAAGTTAACACTCTAATTTTTAATGTATTTACAATCTATTACTCTATTCCTTTTGTGTATTGGGAGGTTGATTTGATATTTCTGTCATCACCAACTCAATTTTTAACTAGGAAAACAAAAAAGTTAAGTGATTATTCAAAGGCAAGAGGAAAAAGTCTCACTGATTTCTATTTCTTCCTGTATTTCGTTCTTTAACCAATGGCAAAAATTTTCATTTCTCAGCAACATCTGTGGATTGGCCTCAGGATATTTTGAAGGACTTTATGCTTTGCTGGGCAGGATCATGTTATGATTTCAGATAGTCTAATTATCATCACCTACCAGAGGAATCTATTTATTCATTGGCTAACACAATCTATTTAAGAATCACATACAATTTACCTTTGCTCATTCTTCATATTGGGTTGGAAAATTTACATAAATACTTGCAGATTGATGGACTGAAAAGGAATATGAAAAAAGCATTATTCAAACATTGTCACAATTTAACAAGTGACCATAAACTCTTAAATATATCCCAAATAAAATTCTAAACCAAAAAGGGAAGGTAACATAAGATTTTTAAATAGAAGGTACCTTAATGTTCAATTTTTAAAGATCAGTAAATTACAGCCATCAAAAGTAAAAAAGATAATAAGAGATAGATATGATATTTGCACCCAAGGCTTTAACACTAAATTCAGTATTCTTTCCACAATACTAATTGCAGTCTTACTTTAGGGAATTTAGAGACATGGTTTTGATACCCAGATTGCCAGGGAATGGAATAATAGATGTTAATGAATCCGGTTTTAGTTGCACTTAGAGTAGGAATGAACAGGTGCCACATATTTCTATAAAGAGAAAAAGGAAAGACAATTGTATAGGAAACTGGCCACCTATGATTCAATGAAAGTAGATAATGTGGGGCAGCTAGTGGCACAGTGGATAGAGCACCAGCCCTAAATTCAGGAGGATGGGAGTTAAAATCTGGTCTCACACAATTAACATTTCCTATCTATGTGATCTTGAGCAAGTCACTTAACCTCAATTGCCTCAGGGGGAAAAAAAAAAGTAGATAATGCTAGATATATACAACACTAACATTTTCAATTTTGTTATAGTACTGTCTTCTTGATGTCCTTTTCATCATGACCAATAGAGTATCAAGTCTTTCAGGTGATCTTGCTTGTGTCAAACATTGCACTTGTTCAAAAAAGGTCCACACAAAGGGCCCACCCCAAGATTCCATGTGTTTGACAGGGATGCCAACTGAGTATGCTTTAATCGAGAGGACAGACACATGGCATCCTCTTCCTCCCCTGTTTCTACCTCTTTAGAACATGCTTGGTCAAAATTTCATGGAAGCTCAGGTCCTGTTTTCTAACATTCTTAATGGTTGGGTGTGAGAGCAATATGTTTTATTGGTGGCTTCCAAGCAATCTTTTTGTGTTCATCATTGGATATTAAGAAAAGGAAGGACATTAAATGTTATGAATTTAATTACCAATCAATGAGGGAGATTCTTTTTAGTTTTTTTTTTTTTTTCTTCTTAACCTCATTATGACAAACTGTAGCCAGGAAGTAGAAAAATGATTCTTGAAGTGCTCCATCATTCATGAATATGAACAAAAACATATGGTCAGCTGTAGAATTTAGGTATATAGCTATTTAAAATTGTTAAAGTTTTAACCCGGTAGCTAAACATTCATTAGAACAGTTGGCATTTATATAGTGCTTTATGTTATATAGGATGTGAGAATTTCAAAATTTCTTGTTTTCTTACTAAACCTTGTTTTATGAATATCTTTATAAATCAAAACAAGGATATTAGTTACATATGCTTTTATCTGAGACCTAGACCAATTTAAAACTGTGGAAAAGTGCTAAATTTGGAATCAAGGAACCGATATCTGGGTTTTAGTTAAGCCACTTAGTAGTTGTTTGAACTTGGGCCAGTAATTTCCTCTTTCTAAGCCTCAGTTTCTTCCCCCATCAAAGAAATGAATAATATCTCTCACATAGAATTTTTTTTAATCTTTTTTTGTTTGTGAGGTAATTGTCCAGGATCACACAACTAGTAACTGTTAAGTATCTGAGAGCAGATTTGAGCTCAGGTCCTCCTGATTTCTCTATCCGCTGTGCCATCTAGCTGCCCTGACTCAAGATTATTATTAAGAAAACATTTTGTAAATTACAAAGTGTTATAGAAAGGAGCTATTACTTTTACTGTTACTACTTTCTTAATCCATTTTGTCTTTCCGTGTAAATAATTAAATTGAACTCTTCTGATTGATTATAAATTAATCAGTCCACAAGTCTTTATTAAGTATTTGCTATCATGAGGAAATTGTGAATGAGGAAGTACTGAGAAGGAAAGGAAATATGAAGTATGGTTCTCAACTATGAAGTAGCAGGAGACATAGAAGGCTAAGAGGTATGCAAATGTTTGGAAAAGCCTCTATGGTTAAAGGTATATAATTTAGGAGACTGCAATGTTTTGGAAAATGACACAAACAACACATTCTCCGCACCCCAAAAAAGGAATATTAAAAAGACTTTGTCATAGATTTAAAATCCCTTTTATATTTGGACTCAACTTTTTTTCAATTTTCCATGATGGTGGCTGACACCATTGTAAAGAATATATCTCTTTATTTATAATTTACTTGATATGAATAGAAATTTGTTGAAAAAGTTATCTCTGACCTTTCATCTTCAATGTATCTTTTATGATTTTGAATATTTGTCTATCCTCATACATTGATAGACAATTGCATTGGCAACCCAACTCATAAATTGGAGATACTACAAATGAAGCCAACCAGAAATCAGGCTAGAAGATAAGAATAGATTGGATTATCTTTAGAAAATTGTATATTTAATGACCTAAAGTTTCTCTAGGAAGCAAGGACTTTAAACAATATTCCTCTTCTAGTGATGTTCTAATCTTATAAATCATAGACTATCACAGTATTTGAAAAATTGTTTGTTGTCCTAAGACTCAAGATTCATAGTGGGCTTAAGTAGATTGGAAAATATAACCCACAAGGAGACAGATAGGTATTATAATGAATAAGTGTTGGACCTGGAGCCAGGAAGACTTTAACTCAAATCCCACCTCAGACATTTACTACTAAGTCATACTTCTCTCAGACTCAATCTTAATAACTGTAAAATGGTGATAATAAAAGTTTCTTTCTCCTAGGATTGTTATAAGGATCAGATGAGATAAGATGACCAATGCCTTTCAATTTTTAAAGTGTAATATATGCTATTAATTGATCGGGGGGAGGGTAGTATAAAGGATATGAAAGCCATAAATGACTGGAAAGGTTGGTTTCATGGGCTCCATCTGTATCAATGCAATGTTAAGATTTAAAGAAAAATTCTTTGATGGGCATCTTGTGGAGGATTTCAGAGAATTAGGGAGAAGTCTCTTAGGAAGAAAATGCATGAATGGATTATAATTTGCATTATGGAAGTACCATAATAGATAAACTGAGACTCATCCAAGTGACAAAAGATTTTCTTGTAATGTTAAAAACAGGCTAATGTTCCTTTATGAGCCCAAAAACTTAGTTCGTGACCTCAATTCACTTCTATCTTCCTACTAATTTTTCAGCTTTTAAGTATGGGCTTCTTCTTTCTTCATATGATCCCATACTGTGTAGAATAAAGATGTTTACATAGTGATGTCTAATAAAGGGGTCTTACGAGCTCCACTGAATTCAGGATTTATATTTTATAATGATAATAAAGAAAATGGTACAAGGACTTCACATATTATTCTTAGCTATTAAATTCTAAGTACCCTGAAGGTCATAAATTGTCCTTTTAATCATCAAAACAATGTGAGTTTAAATTTTAATTGTATCATAAGCACTCTTGAGTGCCTCTTGAATCTTTCCTCTCCCTATGCCTTCAGAGCACCTGACTCTGAACTGGATTTTCATCAATTACTAATTATTCTTATGGTGGCCATGACTTTCCATGGGTTAGATTTTAATTGTTTTATGTTGAAGTAGTATTTAGAGGGGAATAACCTTTTAAAATTGTGCTATAATAACTCAAGGGTTCTTAGCTTGTGTGTATATTGTGTTTGTGTGTGTGTGTGTGTGTGTGTGTGTGTGTGTGTGTGTGTATGATGCATTTCTTTGGCACTCTAATGAAATGTATGAGTGTCTTCTAAGAATAATGATTTTAATTACATAAAGAGAATTTTTAAAAATTATTGGAATATAATAATCAAGATGTTAAAAAAATCATAGATTTTAGCTTAAGAAATTCTGTAGTCTTTCCTAAGTAACTTGGGCATGTTTTGTTTTATGGACATTTATCACATATGTTTCACATGTCTGCCTAGTCATCTGTACATATATTTCTTAACATGAAGAAAATAATCTACATTTGCCTTAACTTATTTTAGGCTAGAAGTCAAAGAATGAAATTGAAATGCTGTGTTAGGTACACAGTTTGTGCTATGTAGAGGAAATGATCATTGGCTTGAAATGATTTCCTGTCATGACTGCTGAATCAGAGAACTAGGAATTTGATAAGGAAATCCCAAAAGACTGGAGATGGGATCAGAAGGCAAAAGGTTGCTGCTACAGTTACTTTCATTATTCTCCATCCTCTGAGGCTTGTGGGGATATAGTGCTATAGCCTTTTATAACTGGAAGGGACTTTCTAGATGATTCAGGTCAGTTCCCTTATTTGATAAATAAGAAAACTGAGATACTTACAATTAAAGCAACTTGACCAAAGTCAACAAGTAACAAGTGATGAGGCCAGGCTTACTTGTCAGAAACTTGACTAAATCTAGTTTCCTTTCTTGAATAGTCACAGAGCGTTATCCTTTAGCTGCCTTGATTCCTTTTCAAAAGACTGGCCAAGAAAATGATTTTATAATTCACTTTCTCTTAAAGACTTGAAAATCAAACAAACAAAGAGCAGAAGATATAATGTTCTTTATACATTAATGTCTTTTTAACATGAAGCTCTTTTTTCTTCATTTAACAAGTATCTAATAGTGCTTTTGCTCACATGCCTCACAAAAGACATTTTCAAAAAGATGAAGTAGATGGTGCTTTCTTTCTTATCTAACCAGTTTCAGTTATGATTTTAATAGGGTTCTAATAATTATACATACCTACTCTATTTCTCTTTCAATGCTGGGAAAATGGACTTAAAAATCTTGATATTTTAATAGATCCATGATCTCAGAAATGTGGACAGGCTCTTTATGGTGCAGACTATAATTTATCTTCACCTCAATTTTTTGTACTTCTACATAAAGATGTATCTGACTTCTTTTCTTTAAAAAATAAAGTTTGGTTAACACATAACTGTGTGACACAATGTCCACTTGGTTTCATTTTTTTTTAATTGTCTTACAAGTTCAAATCAATTAACGTCTATAAGCCACAGTTTCTTTATTGATAACAAGAGTATAACAATACCTGTAGTATCAATAGCATAAGATGGTTATGAGAATAAGTGAGATGATATGCATACTTCCCTGAACATCTTACAATTCTATATCAAACATCTTTTTATATTTCTTTATTCTTTATTATCTTTATTCATTTTATGCCTTACAAGCTTCATTTTCTTGTTGTTTAGAAGTTATATCTATTACCACAGGCCCAGAGTATGTTGTTTTTAAAGAAGATTCACAATTCAAAATTCTATGAATGGTAGCATAAGAAGTTTGTTCTTCCTTTCTGTGTTTGATTAAAAGTTTGCTCCATAGTAATGGTTCCTTCCATTTTTCACTATTCTTTTTTAAATGATATGGTCCTTTATATTCATTTTGTTTTCTCACTTGGAAGTTAATATGTGCAAGTCTGATGAAAATATATGCCATAGAACTTTCCAATTAACGCAGCAGTTTTTGTCAAATAGAGATTTACCCTTCCCTTGTGATTTTTGATGGTGGGTTTATCAAACACTCAATTACCTTTTTTATTGTTCCTGGTTCTTTGTCATTCTTTGTCATTCATTTTATTCCGCTGATCTACTTTAAAAAATTGTTTAAAACAGTATGAAATAATTTTGATGATTGCTGCTTTGCGTTATATTTTTTTAGTCCAGCGGTGCTCTACCACCTTCTTTTTTCCCTTCCTCCCTCTATCCATTATTTCCATTGAGATTCTAGGCTTTTTGTTTCTATAAATTATTTTTTGTTAAAATTTTATTTTGTGCTAGAAAATATTCCCTTGGTATGTTATTCAGTATAAAATTAAATCAGTTATTAATTTAGTATATTTTATAAATTTATACATATATATGCATATATTCACACACATACATACATATACATCAACACACCCCAACCACAAGCATCAGTTGTCTCTCCAGTCATATCTTCCTTTACTTTAAAAGAATGTTGGACTTCCGGCTAAGATGGCGGCGTGGAGGCAGACAGCTGCTTGAGCTCCTCGCTTTCTCTCAGAACTTACTTCATGACAAGCCTCTGACTTAATGCTTGACCCAGAAAGAAATCCACAAATTATCACCAAGAGAAGACATCCTTGAAAGTCGCCAGAAAAGGTCTGTGTTTGTTCGGGGGAGGGTCAATCAGACTGGGCGCAGACTGAGGGCAGACAGCCAGAGCAAGACAGGCAGCTCACACAGCTCAGACCGGAGGGGGAGGGGTGTGATCTCTGCAGTTTCTGCGAAAGGGCTTTTGCCCCAGTGTGGATGCTCCGTCTTGGCAGCAAGCCAGGAGCAGCAGAGAGGGTGTAAACACCGGAGGTGAAGATTAAAACCCCAGAAAGCCAGCGTCTCTCAGAGCCCGGCCACCCCCAACCCCCACCTGGACTGACTCGGTGCGTTCTCGGAGCCTCAGAGCGCAGACTCAGTACAGTCATTGCTGTTCTGTTAGTGGCTCTCTGCTGCCCTATCCCCAGTCTGTAGAGGAAGCCCATTAATAACATCCAGCCCTATCCCCCGCAAAACAGACCAATTGCTTCTCTTGTCAGTTTGTTTTCTTTGATTCTGACAAAATGAATAAAAAATTCAAAAGGGCTCTAACCATTGACAGCTTTTGTGTGGAGAGGGAGCAGACTTCAAATGCTGAGGAAACTAGGAACAGAATGTCCCCAGATGTATCCCCTGGGAGGGATATAAGCTGCTCCTCAATACAAAAGAACCTCATAGAGGAAATAAAAAAGGCTCTCACAAGAGAGCTGGAAGAGAAATGGGAAAAGGAAAGGGAAGCTTGGCAAGAGAGCCTGGAGAAGTCATCCCATGCATTCAAAGACAGAATGGATAAAGAAATCAAATCATTGAGAAACAAGATTAGTGAGCTGGAAAAGGTAAACAACTCCAAGGAAAACAGGATTAGTGAGCTGGAAAAAGAAATCAGCTCTCTAAAAAATAAAATGGATAAAATGGAAAAAAAATTCCATAGAAGATAAAAACTCAATTGGACAATTACAAAGAGATATAAAAAAAGTGAGTGAAGAAAATACATCATTGAAAATTAGACTGGAACAAGTAGAAATGAATGACTCAAGGAGAAACCAAGAGGGAGTCAAGCAAAACCAGAGAAATGAGACAATTGAAAAGACTGTCAAGTACCTTACCAGAAAGACAACAGACCTGGAAAACAGATCCAGGAGAGACAATTTGAGAATAATCGGACTCCCTGAAAAATGGGAGGAAAAAAAGAGCTTGGACACCATTTTCGAGGAAATTATCAAAGAGAACTGCCCAGACGTTTTGGAAACAGAGGGTAAAATAGACATTGAGAAAATTCATCGATCACCTACTGAAAGGGACCCTAAAATCAAAACGCCAAGAAATATAGTGGCCAAGTTCAAGAACCATCAGACAAAGGAAAAGATATTGGAAGCTGCTAGAAAAAAACAATTCAGATATGGAGGATCCACAATAAGGATAACACAGGATCTAGCAGCGTCCACATTAAAAGAACGCAGGGCCTGGAACATGATATTCCGAAAGGCTAAGGAACTTGGTATGCAGCCAAGAATAACTTACCCAGCAAGAATGAGCATCGTTTTCCAGGGAAGAAGATGGACATTTAACGAAATAAATGAATTCCATCTATTTTTGATGAAAAAACCAGACCTACATAAGAGGTTTGATCTTCAAATACAGAACTCAAGAGACTTCTAAAAAAGGTAAAAAGAAACCTTGAGAACTATACTTCTGTCAAAAAAATATATAAAGAACATATGTACAATTTGTCTTAGAAAATAGAGGTGGAAAGGAGATTATATCATAAAAAAGTACAAAGTGGTGGTACTACATCTCATGAAGAGGCAAAGGTAACCTATTATATCTGAGAGAAAGAAAGGAGGGAGATGAACATAGCGTGTATCAATAGACATATTCGATTTATGGTGAAACTTCTTCCACTTCATTGAAAAGTGAAAGGGAAGGAGTAAGCTAAGGGGAAGGGAATACAGTAATTTCGAGGAAAAGGGGTAAAATAAGGGGAGGATCTTTAAGGTGGGGGAGGGATCCTAAAAAGGGAGGGCTGTGAAAAGCAAGGGGTATTCACCAGTTTAACACTGGATAGGAGGGTAAAAGGGAAGGAAAGGGGAAAAGCATAAGCAGGGGTTAATAGGATGGCAAGCAATATAGAATTAGTCCTTCTAACCATAAATGTGAATGGGGCAAACTGCCTCATAAAGAGGAAGCAGTTAGCAGACTGGATTAAAAGTCAGAATCCTACTATATGTTGTTTACAGGAAACACACCTGAAACAGGATGAGACATTCAAACTAAAAGTAAAAGGGTGGAGCAGAATCTATTATGCTTCAGGCAAAACCAAAAAAGCAGGAGTAGCCATCCTCATCTCAGATCAAGCAAAAACAAAAATTGATCTAATTAAAAGAGATAAGGAAGGGCATTATATCCTGCTAAAGGGAAGCATCAATAGTGAAGCAGTATCAATATTAAACATGTATGCACCAAGTGGTGCAGCATCTAAATTCTTAAAAGAGAAATTAAGAGAGCTGCAAGAGGAAATAGATAGCAAAACTATAATAGCGGGAGATCTCAACCTTGCACTCTCAGAATTAGATAAATCAAACCACAAAATAAATAAGAAAGAAGTCAAAGAGGTAAATAGAATACTAGAAAAGTTTGATATGATAGATCTTTGGCGAAAGCTAAATGGAGACAGAAAGGAATATACTTTCTTCTCAGCAGTTCATGGAACCTATACAAAAATTGATCATATACTAGGGCATAAAAACCTCAAAATCAAATGCAGTAAGGCAGAAATAGTAAATGCATCCTTTTCAGACCATAATGCAATCAAAATAACATTTAATAAAAAGCCAGGGGAAAATAGACCAAAAAATAATTGGAAACTAAATAATCTTATACTAAAGAATGATTGGGTAAAACAGCAAATCATAGACATAATTAATAACTTCACCCAAGAAAATGACAATAATGAGACATCATACCAAAATGTGTGGGATACAGCCAAAGCAGTAATTAGGGGAAGTTTTATATCTCTACAGGCCTACCTGCATAAAATAGAGAAAGAGAGGGCCAACGAATTGGGTTTACAACTAAAATTGCTAGAAAAGGAACAAATTAAAAACCCCCAGACAAACACAAAACTTGAAATTCAAAAAATAAAAGGTGAGATTAATAAAATTGAAAGTAAAAAAACTATTGAATTAATTAATAAAACTAAGAGTTGGTTTTATGAAAAAACCAACAAAATAGACAAACCCTTAGTAAACCTGATTAAAAAAAGGAAAGAGAAAAAGCAAATTGATAGTCTTGAAAATGAAAAGGGTGAACTCACCACTAATGAAGAGGAAATTAGAACAATAGTTAGGAGCTACTTTGCTCAACTTTATGCCGATAAATTCGATAACTTAAATGAAATGGAAGAATACCTTCAAAAATATAGTTTGCCCAGATTAACAGAGGAAGAAGTAAGTAGTTTAAATAGTCCCATCTCAGAAAAAGAAATAGACCAAGCTATTAACCAACTTCCTAAGAAAAAGTCCCCAGGACCAGATGGATTTACAGGTGAATTCTACCAAACATTTAAAGAACAACTAACTCCAATGCTATGTAAACTATTTGAAAAAATAGGGATTGAAGGAGTCCTACCAAATTCCTTCTATGACACAGACATGGTACTGATACCTAAACCAGGTAGATCAAAAACTGAGAAAGAAAACTATAGACCAATTTCCTTAATGAATATTGATGCTAAAATCTTAAATAAGATATTAGCAAATAGACTTCAGAAAATCATCCCCAGGATAATACACTATGACCAAGTGGGATTTATACCAGGAATGCAGGGATGGTTTAATATTAGGAAAACTATTAGTATAATCGACCATATTAATAATCAAATTAATAAAAACCATATGATCATCTCAATAGATGCAGAAAAGGCATTTGATAAAATCCAACATCCATTCCTACTAAAAACGCTTGAGAGTATAGGAATAAATGGACTATTCCTTAAAATAATAAGGAGCATATATTTAAAACCTTCAGTAAACATCATATGTAATGGTGATAAACTAGAACCTTTCCCTGTAAGATCAGGAGTGAAACAAGGTTGCCCACTATCACCATTACTATTCAATATAGTACTAGAAACTCTAGCCTTGGCAATAAGAGCCGAGAAAGAGATCCAAGGAATTAGAGTAGGAAATGAAGAAATCAAATTGTCACTTTTCGCAGATGACATGATGGTATACTTAGAGAACCCCAAAGACTCTGCTAAAAAGCTATTAGAAATAATTCAGAATTTTAGCAAAGTCGCAGGATACAAAATAAATCCACATAAATCCTCAGGATTTTTATACATTACCAACACAATCCAACAGCAAGAGATACAAAGAGAAATTCCATTCAAAATAACAGTCGATAGTATCAAATATTTGGGAATATATCTACCAAAGGAGAGTCAGGAATTATATGAGCAAAATTACAAAACACTTGCCACAAAAATAAAGTCAGATTTAAATAATTGGAAAGACATTCAATGTTCTTGGATAGGCCGAGCGAATATAATAAAGATGACAATACTCCCCAAACTAATCTATTTATTTAGTGCTATACCAATCAGACTCCCAAGAAACTATTTTAATGACCTAGAAAAAATAACAACAAAATTCATATGGAAGAATAAAAGGTCGAGAATTGCAAGGGAACTAATGAAAAAAAAGTCAGAGGAAGGTGGTCTAAGTGTACCTGATTTAAAGCTATATTATAAAGCAACAGTCACCAAAACCATTTGGTATTGGCTAAGGAATAGACTAGTTGATCAGTGGCATAGGTTAGGTTCACAGGACAAGATAGTGAATAAAAATAGCAATCTAATCTTTGACAAACCCAAAGATCCCAAATTTTGGGATAAGAATTCATTATTTAACAAAAACTGCTGGGAAAACTGGAAATTAGTATGGCAGAAACTAGGCATGGACCCACATTTAACACCACATACTAAGATTAGATCAAAATGGGTCCAAGATTTAGGCATAAAGAACGAAATCATAAATAAATTGGAGGAACATGGGATGGTTTACCTCTCAGACTTGTGGAGGAGGAAGGAGTTTGTGTCCAAGGGAGAACTAGAGACCATTATTGATCACAAAATAGAACATTTTGATTACACCAAATTAAAAAGTTTCTGCACAAACAAAACTAATGCAAACAAGATTAGAAGGGAAGTAACAAATTGGGAAAAAATTTTTACAGTTAAAGGTTCTGATAAAGGCCTCATCTCCAAAATATACAGAGAATTGACTTTAATTTATAAGAAATCAAGCCATTCTCCAATTGATAAATGGTCAAAGGATATGAACAGACAATTTTCAGATGATGAAATTAAAACTATTTCCACTCATATGAAAGAGTGTTCCAAATCACTATTGATCAGAGAAATGCAAATTAAGACAACTCTGAGGTATCATTACACACCTGTCAGATTGGCTAAAATGACAGGAACAAATAACGATGAATGTTGGAGGGGCTGTGGGAAAACTGGGACACTGATGCATTGTTGGTGGAGTTGTGAAAGAATCCAACCATTCTGGAGAGCAATCTGGAATTATGCCCAAAAAGTTATCAAAATGTGCATACCCTTTGACCCAGCCATACTACTACTGGGCTTATACCCCAAGGAACTACTAGAGAAGGGAAAGGGTCCTGTATGTGCCAAAATGTTTGTGGCAGCCCTTTTCATAGTGGCTAGAAGCTGGAAGATGAATGGATGTCCATCAATTGGAGAATGGTTGGGTAAACTATGGTATATGAATGTTATGGAATATTACTGTTCTATAAGAAATGACCAACAGGAGAAATACAGAGAGGCTTGGAGAGACTTACATCAACTGATGCTGAGTGAAACGAGCAGAACCAGAAGATCATTATACACTTCAACAATGATACTGTACGAGGATGTATGCTGATGGAAGTGGATTTCTACAACATAGAGAAGAGCTAATCCAATTCCAATTGATTAATGATGGACAGAACCAGCTACATCCAGAAAAGGACTGGGAAATGAATGTAAACTGTTATTTTTACCTTCTGAATCCAATTCTTCCTGTGCAACAAAAAATTCGGTTCTACACACATATATTGTATCTAAATTATACTGTAATATATTTAACATATATAAGACTGCTTGCCATCAGGGGGAGGGGGTTGGGGGAGGAAGGGAAAAAATCTGAATAGAAGTAAGTGCAAGGGATAATGTTGTAAAAAATTACCCATGCATATGTACTGTCAAAAAATGTTATAATTATAAAATAAAATAAAAAATTAAAAAAAAAAAAAAAATTTAAATACATATATATATACACACACACACACATCTGTGTGTGTGTGTGTGTGTGTGTGTATGTGTGAGCTGAAGAGCAGGGAGAGAGTGGACAGCAGGTACTCATGTGATGTCATCATGGAAAAGCCCATCAGTGCTGCAATAGAATCAAAGGAGTAATAACCTATGCCCTTCCTCAAAATGGAATTCTGGGAGGAAGGCAAGGAAACAGAGAGATTTTGGAGATAGTGAGAAAGCATTTGAGTCATTTTAGATTAGCCTAGAAACTATTGAACAGAGCTGGAAAAGGAGAGAAAATGAAAAAAGGAGAAAAGAAGAGAACAGATATGTGGAGAAGGAACACGTTGACAATGTGGATAGAGACTTGGTTTTGGGGTCAGGAAATCTGAGATTCAAGTCTGACCTTTGACCATGCTGGGAGTATGAAGCTCTGAGCAAAGTTCTTTTACCCCAGCTGACTCAGGAAACCCTCTAAGATAGTGATTTTAAAGCTGAGATCTGTAAATTGTTATTTTTAAAAAATATTTTCATAAATGTATTTCAATGTAATATTTCTTCATAATCCTACTTACTTAATTTCCTTTTTTAAAAAAATATGATTCTCAAAAGAGGCCCAATGGTTTTACCAGTCTGCCAAAGGGCTCTATGACACTCAAAAAAGAAATTATGAACCCTTGGACTGAGACTATTAAATTATAAAGAAGATTTTAATCTAAACTGGTAAATATGATCACTGGAATTATACTATATGCCAAAGATCCTATGCAAATAAATAAACAGATGCTTTGTTGTTAAAAAAAAAAAAAAAAAAAAAAAAAAAAAAAAAAAAAAAAAGAATGTTTTGCAGATGCATTTATATTATATCTACCCATATATTGGCAGGCTACTTCTCAAATTCTTTATGTATTTTTCAGTTTTTAAATGAAAGTTTTGATGATAACTCTCTTCTAGTTTGTTTAGTATAGAAAATAAGATTTAATACTTTAATAATCTATTACGATCATGTGAAGTCTGGATTAGCTCCCTGGAGGCCTCAGAATCAGTTAGAGTCAGGATAAGCAAAAGTCCGGGTCTTTAGGGGGAGAAGTGAAAGGGATGGACAAAACTGCCACACGCTCTCCACCTACCGACCTCCCTTCTCCTTGTCCTCTTCCAAAGTGACTCTGGCTTGTTTTACTCCACCCCCTAATCCCTCCTATGATTATCTGTATACATCCAAAGATCAAGCCAGCACAGAACAGTGAGAAGGCCATTTTTCCACGTATATGCTAATAGAGTATTATCCAATAGATAATTAGCCTTAAGTGCTTGGTTGTCTAATTCCAGTGCTCCTATTCAGAGTTTCAGCCCTTTATAGTATCATACAAACTTTATGGAAGCTATTGATATTTTTTACTAAAATCTTATCTCCAAATAAGGTAGTCTTCATCACTGTAGGAAAAGAATAAGAAAAAAAAAAAATATCCTAAGTCCAATACTTTTCTACCTACCTCAGAGAGGAAAGCTATAAAACTCTTCCTGTCCAGAAGGACTTTGGGCTCATTAATTGGAAGGTGGACATTCTGATTGCTATCCCCCATTCCTTGACTGAAAAGGCCCATCATGTAGCCTATAAATGGGAAATTATGGCCCTGATGAACTGAATGACTGATGTAAATGGCCACATCAGAATCCACATAGTCTGTTCTCACTAACAAAATGGTATTCCTTTATATCTTCATGATGAACTTTACTTTGCTCATAATTGGAAGGTTGTTTTATTATTATTTATTTTAACTTGTAATTCAAATTCTAGTTGCTGAATGGCTATTCTATCATATTAACACAGATTTATGAAATAATAGGGAAGAAACTGACCCATAAATAGGAAATTCACTTAAATCACATCTGGTGAGTGAACATGTATGCCTGGGGGGTGGGAGTGTGGGGAGGAAGGTAAGGCCACTTCTGTGGGTGGAGAAGACTAAGAATATAGATGGCTAGGAGGTTTGTGGAAGAGAATGGCATTTGAGACAAGTACTGGACTTATTAGAGAGGAGAACTATTGACCTGGAGATACATAGATGAAAGAAACAGTGATTTGGATAGGATAGGAAATACTTTAAAGGAGGAGAAACTTGTGTTGTGATGATAGGTGAAGAAAGGTCTGAAAGGGAGAGCAGAAAGCAAGGATTATCCCAATTCTTCCAGATCTCAAGTCTTTCACACTCAGAAACTATTTCAAAAACTCTGTTATTTTTGGAATAAAACTAGATTTAATTGAACTCTAAAAGATGGAATGAATATAAGAAAAAATAAAGATGGGCTACTTAATAATATTTCATAGTCTTGAAGGCAGAGACAATTGGTATGGTATAGGACAGAAACTAGATTGAATATTCTGTGTCTGCATTTGGGGGCTAAGAGAGCAATCAGTACATGCTGCCATCAGCATGCACTCCCCCCCAATCCTACATCTTATACTCATCCCCCTCTTGACTCTGATTTCCAGGCTTATAAGCATATTTTAGTCAGTTTGTTCAAAAACAAAAGGGAGCTAGGGAAATTATGTATTAAGGGAAGAGAAATGGGATTGGGCTAGACAAGGAGGTGGTAATCCTTGAAAGTGGGGAAGGAAAATGTATTGCTTCAGACAATAGCAACTGAAAAAAAAAGTACAAGCAACCCTGGGCTAACTCTGGTTTAAAGCAATATGAAAGTTGTAATCAAATTGGGTTCTGTAGAACTTATCTAGACAATTCACTTGGCATCTGATTCTCAAACTCCTTGATTACGAAGTCTACCTTTAAAGTAATATGTGCATGATTTAATATTTTTCTGCATTTAGGTTACATTTACATATATTCTTCCCAATGATTCTAGAACTAGTCTCCTGGTAATAATTTTAGATCAAACAGAGCCAGAATCTGTTTACCCAGGACCATGGTTGGCAGAGATGCAGAAATATTGGTCATGCTGATCACCCAGCTGTTTAAGACTGAGATACAAACATACACCCCCACATCCCCTACATCCCCATATATATGTGTAAATGTATATGTATATATATATATATATATATATATATATATATATATATATATATATATATATATATATATACACATATATAACTAGATAGTTTATATCTGTACATATACATATATAAATGTAAAATATCTATATATGCTATTCTAAAAGTCTTAGACACACATACACACGTATACATACACATACAATAAATACAACAAATACGCATTTACAATTACATACACATATTTGAATAGGTTTGTATGTGTATGTATGAATATTCTGTATATATTTGTATTCATGTATTTTATATATAGTATGTATATGACTTGAAATATATATTATATATAAAGATGTATATGTGTATATATATATAATTCATCTTATAGAGTTGTTTATTGATATATAATTTTTAAAAAGTAACAATTATAAATTTTGTAGTATTCTTTTATTCAAGGAACATTTGTTAAGCCCCTGTTCTCTGCTAGGTATTGTGCTAGTTATTGGCTTTTAAATGAATTAATACTTTTGAAATTATTAGAGAGACAGCATTTTATGGTAGAGAAGTACCCTCAAAGCCTGGAAAACTTGAGCTTAATCATATCCTTTGATATGCATTTTCTAGGTGACACTGAAAAGACACTTATTAATCTCTTAAAACCCTAGTTAACTCTCTAAAACTATAAATTTCTGAGAAATTGTTGACTGGGCTTGGGTTGGGGGAGATAATTCCTTTCCCTGAGATTTTCTATAAAAGTGAAGTCAAAGGTTCAGTCTATATCCTCAAATTAGAATTTTTTTGTTAAAAAGGAGCAACATATACATTTGTAAGACAGTATTTATTCAAGTTATAATCTTCTTATTCTTATCTTTATATTGGCTTCTTTGTTATATGGTGTCATACTGCATATTTTATTGGAGCTAAATAAAGATCAAAATGATAATGCTTGTTGTACATATGGATTCTTAGGCCCTTTGCAATCACACCCAGGATCCCCAGGCATCCATGGCTCACAGATTGGGAACCAATGAATTTGATTGCTATAACATTTCTTCCCTGTACTTGGTTTATATTTACACATATGCCTTCCAATGATTCCAGAACTGTTCTCTTGATTATAACTTTAGATCAAATCAGAAAGCCAGAGTCTGTTTACCCAGTAACATGGTTGGCAGAGACCCAGAAATATTGATCATGCTGATCACCCAGCTGTTTAGACCTATTCTGCCAATGTGTGTGTAAGCATAATAGCCGCCAGTCCTCTCTCCTTCTTCTGTTCCCTTACTTCTCCCTCTTCCTCTTTTTCCTTCTTTTTTCCTTCCCCATATTTTTCTCCATTTTCTTCTTTCTCTCCATCTTCTCTCAATTTTTTCTTTATAAATATATATGTGTAGATGTGTATATATATATATATATATATACATATATATATATATGTATATATATATATATGATAGGAAAGTTGTAGCTCTATGCTAGAGGATATTTTAGTCCATTCTCCCTCTCCTAGCAACTTCTCTGCTTTCCCAGTGAGCCATTTAACTTTTCTATATATTTTTGCCTTATTTTCTAGAAAAAAAGAGGTGGCAATCTTTTCCTTCTTATAGTGAAATACTGTAATAATTAACAAGATAATAACTATAGAGATTGCTGTTTTTCCTCTAACCAAAGTATTGGGTAAATTTGAGTCCTATCTTGCTGTTATATTTGTCATTCTCATCTGAGGGAAAAAAATATTCCAATTTACTTTAAGATTGTATTAGAACTAGGTCCTCCAAACTGTCTGACCTGTCAATAACCAATTATCTGCCCTGCAAAATATCATTCTCTGTTCTGTTATACATCTCCTTTGCACAGTGATTAAGCTAGGTTAAGTCATAATTATTGGGCTTTCTGGCAATGAGGTCATCTATTCTATTCTGATTATGTTCCCCCTATTAATAACCTCCATCACAAAAGGAGAATTTGGGGCAACAGCATTCATGTGGCTCCTTTTTTTCAGGTCTGTTATGGAAGCTCCTTTCCTATTGGTATAAAGATAAATTCTCAGAAATCATTAATAAAGCAATTAAAAATAATGCTTCTATAATTTTTGTGATCTCAGATAACAACAAGTGCAGTAATTACTGTTAAGCAATATGCAATATATCCAGGGTCTATTAAGGAGATTTTTATGATCTTTTTGTTCCTTGCTTCTTTTTTTTTTAACCTTTAAATCTTTGTACCTAAAAGTTTGTAAAACAAATGAGTACTAGCCATGCCAAATCCCACACTTTATTACTTTTGGATGTTCAGAGGAATGATCCTAATTTTTCTTCACTCTTGTTGCCACCTCTAGACAAATTCACATGCTTCAATTTGCACTTACCCTTAAAATGTCATGTAGGACAAACTACAGGTTTTTATTTACCTGGAGGGAGTGGCAGAACAATTGCTGTTACTTATCCTCTGCTATTGGTGTGGGTTGGCAATGGGCTGGGTTCAAAATCTGGCTAATGAAGTAAGTGTAATCACATAGGCCCAGACCCTTTGGGAGCCACCTTTTCCCCTGCATTCCACTAAGATATCAGCATCTGGCCCAATTCCCCTTGTTTCCTTCTTGAAACAAGCTAATATTTGTGGTTATCTATCTTCGGGGGCTCTAGATATGAAAAGGCTGTGCAGAGTCCCTCACACAATTGGGGCTGCTCCAAGGTACCTGTTAGATTTTTTGAGCCTGATGGATTTAAAATTAAAAGCTCTAGGTTCAGATATCATGTCTTCCCTTTGTCTATATGAACATAGGCAGTTGACCCACTTAAATGAGCCTCAAATTTCTCATCTGAAGAACTCAAATTAGATGACCTCTAAATTTATGTATGGCTTTCTCTGTTCACTAGAGAGTCAATCAGTGGTTCACTAGAACTAAATGTTAGGGGGTTGTTTATTTTTTACTTTGTAATTAATTCTTTTTTTTCTTTTGTTGGTTTGTAGCTATTTTCTGGGCGTGAAGCCTGGTTTGGCTCAATGTTTGTTTATCATGTACAGCTTTCCTGGATTCTGTTCTTAGGAGGTATGTGTTTTATAAATAAATGAAATTTAATCAGCCATTGGATTGTATTTGAATCTTAAAGGAAGGTCCAATTTCTTTTTTTCAACCTTAACCTCCTTGATGTTACAGGTAGATGGCATTGTGGATAAAGTATAGGACATGGATTCAGAAAGACCTTAATTCAAACTCTTCCTCAAACCCCTTATTTGCTGTGTGATCATGAACAAATCACAACCTCTCTGTTCTTCAGCTTCCTCAGCTATGAAATGTGGATAATAACAGCATTTGCCTCACAGCATTCTTTTGAAGATTAAATGAGGAAACATACAGAGTGCTTTGTAAACCTTATATATAGATGTTAGTTCCATATAAATATTAGCTATGATGATTAAGGAAAGGATGAAGATTTTGATATAAATGACCTTCCTTCCTTTCCTTCCACTCTTTCCTCCATCGGACTCCCCATACACTTCTGGCTCTTCTCCAGTCTCTCCATCCATTCCTTCTCTGTCTTTTCTGCTAGACTTTCATTCATTTCTGGCTTATTAAAGTTGGAGCATAAATTCTAATGGGAAAATATATAAAAGGGAGAAAAAAATGTGTGCCTATATAACGTATATGTCTTTGGGAGGGGGGAGAAAATTCTGAACTCAATTTTGTTTTGTTTTTTGTTTTTTTGCTGAGGCTATTGGGGTTAAGTGACTTGCCCAGGGTCACACAGCTAGTAAGTGTTAAGTGTCTGAGACCAGATTTGGACTCAGGTCCTCCTGACTTCTGGGTTGGGGCTGTATCCACTGAGCCACCTCAGAACTCAATTTAAAAAAAAATGTCAAAATGTGTCTTTACACATAATTGGAAAATATCTATTAAAAAAGAAGGAAGTTCATAAGAAAGAAACGTACACTAGGGCATGATGATAATAAAGTCTTGAGAGTCAGATGAGGAGGTAGGAGAAGAAAGAAGGATAGTTACCTTGTGCTATTCTTCAAAATGATGTTTCCAGGAGGAACTTACCAATGGAAGAAGAGAGCTGCAGGGGTAGAGAGATTTTCCAAGGGAGGGAGGTCACAGAATGGAGGGAACTTTGAGGGTGAGAAGGCAGGCAAGAAATTGTGATAAAGTTTAGAGAGTCAGAAACTGAGCTGGGGGAAGAATACGAAGGTAGTGTCTGGTAAGGAATGTATTGATAGGATAAAGGATTCCTGAAGCTGTTAATTTCACTGTTCCTTTCATTAAAACCATCAGTTACATGAATGTTGAAAATTATGCATTCATATATTTTGAATATAAAAAGCTTTAATTAAAATAAATTAAATTAAATTAAAAAACAACAAACTTGGACCCCCCAAAGACATATGTGATAACATCTCCCCTAGCTCCTTTACAGAACTAGCAACCTATGGATGTGGAATATTGTATATAATGAATATTGTTAATTGTTTTTTGATTATTTCTTACTTTTATTTCTCTATTAAAATGTTTTTTAAAAAACCATCAGTCACTTAGTCTTTCATTTTTGAAAATTGGAGTTAATATATGTAAAGCTGCACATAGGATCAAAGAATTTAAATAGAGTTGGAAGGGACCATAGTGTAATCAGTTAATTTTACCAATAAGAAAATTGAAGTTCAGGATTTTGCCATTCACTTATCTTTCACATCCAATATGATACAGTGGAATAAGTGTTGTATATGAAATCACAGAGCCCGAGTTTGAGTTTTGGGTCTGTCACTTTTCACTTGCGTAGCCTTAAGTAAATCATTTAATCTCCCTTCATGGTTCTGTTTTTTTTCATTTTTATATGAAAAATTTTGGACATAATGTCCTAGGTACTTTGGCACTCTACATCTATGATTCTATGATCATCTCTTATATCTGTGTTCGCTACTGTTATTGCTACCACACAAGGGAAACCCTCATTGCTATCCATCTCAACTATTGCAGTAGTCTCTAACTGGATCTTTTAAGTCTATTCTTGACCCCCTAATCTATTCAAGATACCATTATTAGAACCATCTTCCTTTTGAATAGATGTATCATGATATTCATGTGGATACAAAACTTCTTTGGTTCCCTATTATTTCCAGAACTATGTTCAACACCTTTCTTGTCTTTCAAAATCTGTGGTATTGTCATCTCATCTTACCTTATTTATTCCCTCCATGCATATTGTACTCTAGTCAAGTTTGACTTTCCTTTACTCCTTTGCACACCTCTTAACATGCCCTGAACTTTTTTGTCTTTCTGCCTTTGTTCACACTAATTTCTATGCATAAAACATTTTCTTTCACTCATTTTTCCTGCCCATCCTTTAAACCCCAGATCAAATACTATGAGACTTTATCTGATCTCTTTTGTTGATAACTGTCTTCCTTCTTACACTTTATGCAATAGCTTATGTTGTACATTTCTAATTCATGTTATATAATATTGCATATTATAGATGCCTAGTTTTATGCTTGATTGTATCTAGATTGTAGGCAATAACAGTACAAAAGTGATATTTTATGTAAGCTTTATGTTGCTCCCTTCCACCCTTAGGGTCTAAGACAGTCCTCTGGACAGAACAGAGGCTTAATTAATGTTAAATGAATGAGTAAGTGAATGAATGGAATGTCTACCTTTGGAAAAGGAAACTATTTTGTATATTTCACTGAAAAGGGGCAAAATGTTTCCAACTACATATCTCTTCCATTATATGTGGGTGAATGTGTGAAGTTTAAGGAGAGAAAGAGAAGGAAAGAAGAAGTATAAAGGTATTCCTTTTGAGTCAATGGTCTCTCAGCATATGGAGGAGCATATGGAGACAACAAGCTGGGAGAATATCTGGCTCAGAATTATATCCTATATGCAAAGAAGTTGACTTTTCATTAAAATGTGTTTATTTTAATGCATAGGATATTTCACTAGAATTGTGTTAGCTCTTTGTGGTTTTACAACTTAAAAGAAAACATTTTTTAAAGCTTGAGAATACTGGGTGCTGATAGTGGAGAATTAGCTTTTTAATGGGGAGGACAGAGTTAAGATTTCCTCAGATTTGCTTTGGAAAACATACTTTCTTTTGGCTCATCCTTCACAAATAAGACTGAAAATAGGATAACAATTGGCATCTTGGGAATGGTGATTTAGGCAGTAAAAGTGGACAATTTTAATAAATTGTTCCCCATATTTTGCATTTTACATTCCTGAAAATAATTGCATATACATAGTTGTTGGGAGCTATGTAGTTACATAAAAGTTACTGATTGATTGCTGGACCATTCTACTTTAAATTATATTGGTCTGTCTATCTACCTAATAAAATATGGTAAAGGACTTTTCAAATTTCAAGGCACTATTTAAATTCATCTATTATTCCTCCCTCCCTTCTTCCTTCCCTCCTTCTCTCCCTTCCCCCTTCCTTCCTTCCTTCCTTCCTTCCTTCCTTCCTTCCTTCCTTCCTTCCTTCCTTCCTTCCTTCCTTCCTTCCTTCCTTCCTTCCTTCTTTCCTCCCTTCCCTCCTACCCTTCCTTCCTCCCTTCCTCCCTTCCCTCCTTCCCTTCTTTCCTCCCTTCCCTCCTTCCCTTCCTTCCTCCCTTCCTCCCTTCCCTCCTTCCCTTCCTTCCTCCCTTCCTCCTTTCCTTCCTTCCTTCCTTCCTTCCTCCCTTCCTTCTTTCCTTCCTTCCTTCCTTCCTCCCTTCCTTCTTTCCTCCCTTCCCTCCTTCCCTTCCTTCCTTCCTTCCTTCCTTCCTTCCTTCCTTCCTTCCTTCCTTCCTTCCTTCCTTCCTTCCTTCCTTCCTTCCTTCCTTCCTTCCTTCCTTCCTTCTTTCTCTCTTTCCATGTCTCCTATTCTCTCTCTCTCTCTCTCTCTCTCTCTCTCTCTCTCTCTCTCTCTCTCTCTCTCTCTCTCTCTCTCTCTCTCTCTCTCTCTCTCCCCTTCTTATTACCTCTTTAGATTTATCCCTTCCCTTGAATCCCTCCCCTGTATGTTGAGTCCTCAGAGAGACAGATGGTAATACTCTCAGGGTTTTAGAATTAAACTTGTGAGTGATTATTCTCCAAACACCATAGCTTATGAGCTCTTCTAAGTGTTTTCCTCTAGCAATCATTTAAATCATTCATATTTTTAGGATAAGAAATGAATTTATCCTATTAACATCTTTCAGTAATTCTTAAAGTTTATGTTCAAGAAAAAAACCACAAAAGACCAATGATAATGGTTCCCCTTTATATTTAATCAGAAGAAAAAAATCAAGTTAAATTGTGACCCCTATAGAATCTTATTATGCTTTTCTAGAAGCTACATTGCTTTTGTTTTATAACTGGAAGAACAGGGTTTGAAACAGTACTTTCTTATATGATTTGAAAGCTAGTACTTTTTGCTTTGGTTTTAAGATCATACCTTAAGTCTGAGGAAATAGAATCGTTTTCCCTTTATGATTTCCATGAAGTTAATGTCCAGGATCTAATAAAGTAGTTGTTTTAGCCCTGGGATTGAACTGGACAAAAGTTCAGTTTGTTCTGATTTCCATCTTATCAATAGGTTCTAAAATATGATGAAGGCTTAGCTATTGCCAAGAAGAAATAAGAAAGAAAAATGGAAATTTGTTTATGTTAAAACTTCATTATTTATTATAAGGTAAACAAAAAGTGAATATAAAAATTTGAAGACAACACCAGATTTCAAAAGACTTGCAAAGAAACCATAGAGGAAAGTAACATTGCAGAGGATAGTTCTTAATGATTATCTTGTAAACTTACACCAGCTTTGAAAATCTATCCCTTCATCTATTTACTTATCTTTCTTCACACATAGAATTTTGGTAGCATACAAATTTTATGTGACTCTACCCTCCTAAAGCCAGATTTTATAGAATTACAGAGTTCATTTAGAGATTATTTATCATCTGAACCAGAATTTCCTCTACAGCATACCCAAAGTAGTAGTGAAACCTTTGCTTAAAAATCTCCAGCAAGGGCCAAACTATTACCTTCTGATGGAAATAGTGAAGAATTCTCATATCAAGCAAAATATCTTATCTTTGTAACTAATGCCTCCTACTACTTCATCTTCTAAGTAGAACAAGCTTAATCTTCATTTGATATTATAATCTTTCAAATACTTTAGCATGTTAAGTTCTGCTCCTATTAAGTCTTTGTCTTCTCTAGACTCAACCTTTCCACTTCTGTCAATCCTCAAATGACATGATTATAAATCTTGTCACCATTTTGGTCAGCCATTCTTGTATCTTCTTCAGTTTATAAATTTCTTTCCTAAAATGTGGCTTCCAAATTGGAACACAATAGTTTAGATATAGTCTGACAAAGAGAATACAATAGGACTGTAATTTTTCTAGTTCTCTATTAGTGCAATCTAAGATCACATTCACTTTTTTGACTACCATGTTTTATTAATCAATTTAATAAACATTTATTAAATATATTCTACGTGCAAGATGTGCTAAATATGCTAAATATGACAAAAAACATTAATCAAAGACCTTGTATTCTTCTGGGGACTTCAACATATAAACAATAAAACAAATAATTCAAGGAGGAAGAGAACAAACACTTAACAGCTAGTGGTGGGAGGGAGGGATTATGAAAACTGTTTTTAAAAGATACCATCTTACCTTAACCTTTAAGGATGCCATATATGCTAAGAGGTGGAGGTGAGAGAAGAATATGTAAAAGTACTGGAGAAAAAGATGTAATATTGAGTTGGGGAGAGGGAAGTAGTAGGCTGGTTTTACTAAAACATAGTATGTGAAAGGGAGTGTTTAAAAACTTTGGAAGAGTGGGCTAGATCCAGGTATGAAGATCTTTAAATTTTACAGTGATCATTCATATTCCTATTGCATATGGGAGATTATTTTGGCAATAGGATGTTTGTTGGAGTAAGGATTGAAGAAAGGAGAATAATTGGAAGGTATTTCATAAGCTAGGCAAGAAGTGATGAATACTTGAACTAGGATGATATACTGTGAGTGAAGAAAAGGCAATTTATATGCAAGATATTATTGATTTAGAATTGAATTGGTGACTGATTAGATGTGAGTGGTAAGGAAGAGAATGGAGAATGATTGAAATGCTGAACTTGGGTAACTGGAAGAATGATCACACCCTCAATAGAAGCAGAAAAGTGTAAAAGAGATACAAGTTTCAGGGAAGCCAGTGAATGCCATTTTGGCCATGTTTACAGAATCTAGATCAGAATTTCTCAGTTTACAGTCAGTGATGCCAGAGTATAATATAGGAATGATATTAAGGTTCAGTGTATATATTTGAAAGTTTTTTGAACAGGGTGATAAATTACTCTGCTTTTTCTGTGGCTCTCTTTCACAAGCAAGCTCCTTTTTCATTTAAAAAAAATGTTTTGTCAAGGTCTTTTTCTTTTATGTTGTCCACATTTTTACAACATATCATTGCCCTCCTCTGTTTTCAAGCATCCCTTTGAAAGTATTGACTATTTCCTTAAATTTTCATATAATACCTTGTTTTGAATTTTTAATCACTTTTTACCTTTCATTTTAAGTATTTGTTTATATTTTCTATGCTCTCCTATTTTATGTTTAAGTACCTTGAGGACAGGAATTTTTTTTTTTACCTTTTTGGCTTACATTTCTTGAACATAGTAATTTCTTAATCAATGTTTGATCAATCATAATCGATTGAATTAATAATTACATCAAAGACCTGGATCCAACTTTAACTGAATTTCTATAATCTTTTGCATAAATCTTATATATATGGTTAGTTGATTTTCAAACATCTGACATCATTGAGTGATATCTTAGCTTATGTGTTAATTGGATTTAAGTGAGGCAGAGTTGCACAAAATTTTCAGTCTCACTGTCTCTAGCTGAGTCATTGAAGTTCAATGGTATGACAAAAGTCAAGACAACTGGCATTGGCTCAAGATGCAGTGGATGACCCTGGCATCTTTGATGACTGACCAAACTTTAAGTACTCCAGCTGCCTTCTTGGCAGCTGAAACAAACTGTTTACATCTACCTATTCTACTTGGATGAGGTTAGGGAAGTTTACACATGCTTTGGGTAGATAACTACCCAATTCATTGACGAGTTTAAGGTCTGTCAGTTACCCTCAACCTAATTTAGCCCATTTTCCAAGACAATTTTATTAGTATAAGGTCACTACGCATGCTACAGCTTCTTCTAGCCATAGATGAGCTCTGGGTAACTGGTTGGACACCAAATGTGGAGGAGTAATTTTAAAAGTGCTTGCCAAGCCCTATCACTAAAGATACTGGTGTTCTGTGAGCATCTCATATATGTTGTGATACCTAAAATCCTAATATATTCATGGTTCAATTCTATTACTTTGGTCACTGTATTTTGATGATATCCATAAAATGGATATTATTATTATTATTATTATTATTATTATTATTATTATTATATAATGGATATTAGGAGGCTTACAGAATGTTGAATGGATCTCCACAGATTTGTAAGAGGATATATACAAAAGTCTCACAAGATAGGTAAATTTAAATGGGTGGGTTCTTTCATATTGGAGGGCTATGATATTAGAGATACATCAAAGTATATCAACATAATATATGCATATGTACATATATGTATATATATATACACTAATATGGTATTTAAAATTATTTAAGTGTAGCAGTCATTAAGTACATAAGGAGGATATTTTGGGATGAGTTGTTAAAGGCTTGTATAAGTCATGAACTGAAACTGAATTTCCCATGAATGCCTAAATTTTGTGTATGAAATTCAAAAATATTTTTTATGAAATGGATCATTTAGAATCATCCTCACACAAACACAATCTCTGCTACAAAAGATTTCTACTTAAGTACTTTTCAGGAAATGAAGAAGTATATGGTATGAAACTGCAAATCTACACATAGCTTGCTCATTTTAATACATTGTTATTATATTAACTTAAAATGTATTATTTTTAACCTGGCAAATCCATATTGCCTTGCTTGATCCTATGGCAAAAAATACAATATATTTCTTCTCTTTATATTTAAAAATGTTTTATATATACAATTTTTAATTTCTCCACCATTCATTTACATAGATGCAGTTATACCTTATTCATTACAAAAGAGAATTCTTCTAAAATGGGAATTCTTAACCTAGCGTCAATAAATTTTTAAAAACATTTTTCAGAACTTTATAGCAAAGCAATTGGTTTCCTTTTCAATTCTATGTATTTCATGTCATGGATTGAAAAATATAAAGAGATTCATAGGCTCTACCAAATTGCCAAAGGAGTCCATATTACAAAAAAGAGTTAATTGTTCCTTATCTAAAATAATTTCTAGTCATTTATTTACATCATATCATTAAAAGCAGTATACCATTTTGGTAAAGGGATCTGTTTTTTTTTTTTTTTTAAAGATGAAATTAAAAGCCATCTGTAGCTATCTCCCTGATGCCAAAACAATAGGTCAGTTCAGTGGAAAATGCAGTCAATCAACCAGTTTGTTTAATCTCCTTGTCAACGACCAAACAGTTGAATTGACTTTTTTGGACAAGAACAAATTGGACAAGAATAAAGTTTCATTTACTCTAATTTCTCCTTTTGTGTTGCAGCAAGTGGCCAGGACTCACGAATTATCAAGAGAATATAAGAGCCTTAATTATCAATAAATTGGACTAAAGGGAAACTTTTTTGTATGTATTTGTATATAACTGGGTATGCCTACTATATGTACAGAAATAAAACAAAAAACAACAAAAAAACATTGCAAAGTACTCTGCACCAATAAGCTACTGTTCCTTCTCTATGTTTCTTTTGCTATTTAATGCAGTCAATAAAAATTATTTTTTATAGCTTAGTTATATTGAATTTCAGTGTTCCAGCTCTGTAAAAATAAAATTGCATACTGATTCTAAAACAATATTTTCCATAATAACCATCCTTTTAAAACAGAGAAGGAATAGCTTTATAAAACTAGAAATAAGTATTCAATAACCAAATGCAAATGCATAAAACCAAACAATGTGCTTTAAAAACAAAACTACTTTTGTGTATGACTCCTGACAACTGAATCACCCTATAAATCTTCTCTAAATAGAAAACAGTATGAACTGGGCATAATACAAGCCCCATACTATGAATAAAAGGAAAGTAAATCACATTGTTACATTCCGTACAATTGATGTTTTGGTATGATAGGAGGATTTTTATTTTTAAAAAGTCCTTTGTGGCAATATATTAATATGTTCATTTTTTTCATGGCTGTAAAAGTTCCTTAAGGCTAATGAGTCCATTTTTTATCTATATATTTGATACTTGAAGAGAACTTTGTCAGGAAAAAGACTAACATATTAAAGTATAAGGAGGGGGGATATATGCACTGAGATATGTGACCACCCAAAAAAGAGTAATTGCTGTAGAAAATGGGGTGGGGAAGAAAAAGGTATCCAAACATCCATGCAAATGAAAATTTCTTAGTATGGAGGAAAGAATTAAACAGAAGGTAAGTTACTAACAGAAGGAGAGTCTGGTAATTTAGAAAGATCGGTGCCAATTATTCTTCTCCCTTCTCCTTCCAGGTGGGATGGGCTCCGTGGTATAACAGGTGTTGTTCTTAATAGTATTATTCAAAGATGTTCTTGATACACTCTTTATAACTTGGAAGTATTATGTAGATTAATAATTCCCATTTACATATGATTTCAATTAACTTTAATTAAATATTAGTAAGCATCTAAGGTGTATATAGAACAGTCCTATGGAATTTGCAATATAATGGAGGGAACGAGACATAGATTCGAATAATTATGATATAAGAAAAGATAAGAGGAAAGCAAAGAAGGGGATTATAAAACATATATTGAAATATTTGAGGAAAAATAATTTTTTTTATGTGAGTTAGTGGTAGTAGATCATTTAAAGCTCACTTTAGCCAGGCCTTGAAGAAAAGAAGGCATTCCTTCGGTTGTACTTTTTATATTTTTGTTTGTGTATATGTTGTTTTCTCCTATCCCATTAGGTTGTAAACTCCTTGAGGACAGGACTTTTTTTCAGTTTTTTCTAAACATTTAGCACAATAACACAATGTAAACACTTAATAAATATTTGGTGAATGATTGCTCAGACAGCTAAAGGAATATATACATATATATATATATATTTATATGTATATATATACATATATATGTGTATATATATATATATATATATATATATGTATATATGCAACAAATGGGATGAGGTAAGATACGTTCTATTCTAGGTACAATGGAGCAGAAACATGGACATGAGCTGGAAAGGTATTAGCATGGTATGTAGAGAAGAATCTGATTTGAATATAAAGTATGTGCAAAGTAATTTGACAATAAGACCTAAAGGTAGGTGGCATCTATATTTCTGAATAAATTGATTGGCAGAGGCAAGGGTTCATATTTGATTCATTGGGCAATGGGGAAGTAGTTAAAATATTTTGACTAGAGAAATATCATGACCTGCATTTTATGAACAGGATACACAGCAGGATTTGGGAGCCTAGGCAGTACAGTGGATAGACCACTAGGCTTGGAGAGATAAAAATGTGAATTTAAACACAGTCTTAGATGCTTACTAGCGGTGACCCTGGGAAAGTCATTAAACCCTATTTGCCTCAGTTGCCTCACCTGCAAAATGGGGGATAAGAATCGAATCTAGTTAGTACTTAATGGTGAGGATCAGATGAGAAAATTGTGAAGAACTTAGCATAGTCCATGAAACTTAGTAAGTGCCATATAAACAATTGCTGTTATTATGTTAGAGACAAACATAATAGAAAATACCATCTCTATTTTCTAATAACTTACAATCTAGTAGAGGGAGTGACAACTATCTTCATAATTATAATACAAGTTAAACTAGAATAACTGCATATAAAGTATTCAGAGTGCTATGAGAGATTCAAAAATAAAAGAAGGTTCTATATAATTGAGAGAACCCGAGAAAGCTTCATGGAAGAAGTGGCACTTTTGTTGGATATTAAAGGAAGGGAAGGATTTAATTAAAAGAAATGTTGGTTGAATCTATTCCAGAGTCTACAAAACAGTGTGCAAACAAATAGGCAGAAGGAAGAAAGTGAAATGAGAATAGTAAGTGATCTGGTTTGTAAAATCAGGAAAAAAAATCAATCAAAAATATTTATTAAATGTATACTATGTGCCAAAAAATATATTACTGTTACTACTACTGGCTAACATTTAGGGACAGCAGGAACTGGGTTAAACATTTTACAAATATGATCTCATTTCTTCTTAATAGCACTGGTGATTTTATAATTATTTATATATTTAACAGATGAAGAAACTGAGATTAAATTACTTCTCTAGAGTCATAAAGCTAATAACTGTCTCTGCAAGATTCAAATTTAGGTCTTCTTGCCGCCAATGTATTAATGTCCCAGTTTTCCCACATCCCCTCTAACATTCATCATTATCTTTTCCTGTCACCTTAGTTAATCTGAGAGGTATATAGTGGTATTTAAGAATTGTCTTAATTTGCATTTCTCTGATCAATAGTGGGTTAGAGCATTTTTTTCATGTGACTAAAAATGGTTTTAATTTCTTTATCTGAAAATTGTTTTTTCATATCCTTTAATCATTTATCAATTGGAGAATGACTTGAATTCTTATGAATTTGAGTCAATTCTTTATATATTTTATAAATGAGGCCTTTATCAGAACTCTTGAATGTAAATTTTTCTAGTTAATTGCCTCCCTTCTAATCTTGTCTGCACTGATTTTGTTTGTCTAAAAATTTATTAACTTAATATAATCAAAATTATTTATTTTGTATTCACTAATATACTCCAGTTATTCTTGTGGCCAAGGAAATTCGAGGTATATAAAGTTCCTTCCTCTAGCTCTTTCCACATCTGTGGCAAAGACTGTGGACCCTTATGATTGAGGAAATTTTAGGTCCCTACTTTCTGAGTTAATCTCTTGACGATATCCTAGGTAAAATTGTGGTAGATAAAGGATAATAATATATTGGTTGGGAATGGGAGTTGAATAGAATATATATATATATATATATATATATATATATATATATATATATATATATATATATATACAAAAATATTGTTGACATAGATATAATATATATATTATATCTTTGAAAACAATTCTTTGTAAACATGAGATTTCTATGTAAGATGATTTATACTTAACATTACTCTGACAAAAATGGAAATACTTGCTGTCCCCACAATTATTCCAAAATTCCTTCCCTCCATTTCTTTACTCACACTGAAAATATCCTCTTCCTCAGTCTGCCTATTGATATTTTATCCATCTTTCAAGAAACCTTTCCTTATCTCCTTAGATAAAAAATTATTTTTCCTCAGAATTTGCTTAACATTTTGCATTTATTTTATTGCATTTCTTTTTGTTAAGATTTTTATTATGTTTGTGTATGGGCTCTATTCCTGCAATGGAAATATCTCCATCATTGGTACCTGTTGAAACTAGGGGCTTTAAACTGATTAATAAGATATTTTTTAAAAACAGGGTTTAATTTTCTGTACTGGGACTAGAAATGTGGAATTACTAGGATGTGAACTAAAGACAGAATCCTTAATTCCATTCTTTCCCTAGTTTAGTGATCTTTTAATTATTTGTTTTCTCTCATTCTTAAAATTATATTGTACATATTTATCTGTGTAACTATTCTATTACCCCAGTGAAATCCAAATGCCATAATGTTGCAACATTTCCCTTCCTACCCCTTTTGAATTTAAACATTTAAGCTAGTGTCCTTATATAGAGAAGGAATTTAATGATAGGTATATGGAGTGTTTAGAGAGTATTGATACCTTTGTTGAGAAGGATGCCAAACCCTTTTTAGGGGTCACTCACCTTCATTTGGTGCCTACCTATCATTCAATTCTCACCTATAGCTGCAAAAAGTTGTAGCATGCAGAGAGCCACACATTTGTAAACTGTCTCTGTTAGGATAATCAATAAGCTTAAAATTTCTTGGTAAATTAGGGGGATGTCTATACAACAGATGTGAAGATTTCTCCAGGCACAATAGATGGAAAATAATATTTTGTACTAACAGCCATAAAAAGTAGCTGAAACAAGTATTGGAGAGCAGATCTGAGTAAGACATGGAAGACAACATGGTCATCCTTTGTGTCCAGGGCCTGGGACTGTTACCAATAGTCGTGACTCTTGTCTTGCCACTGGGCTTCAATAACTTTGGAAGAGAAATTGAGACTGAGGATCTGTGTAACTCTACCTTTCCTAAATCCAATTCGTGTGTAAGTCAAGAACTCATTCATTTGTGATATTATTTGTCTTCTTTGAAAAGTAAGGAGAAGTAAAACAGCTTAATGAATCAAGAAACACTTCTGGATTTGATCCAGAAAAAAAAATCTTTAAACAAAAAAAGGAAAAGAATGAGAAAACTATCAAGATACAACTGTCAAAAATATTGAATACTGCATATAACATGAGTTTAAAAACATGAAGTCCAGGAAAAATAACCAAAAAGAGGGACAGAAATGATATGAATTAGCTCAGATGTCTATATGCTAATTACTAGATTAAGAGTAATAAAATGAGCTAGAGATCTTAATGCAGGGAGCTAAAGATGACCTCTTAAATCTCACTTAGATATGGTGTTATATGACTCATGACTGGAATATAGCAATGAAAGTACACTTTTCCCCTCGAGAATAGATAAGGTAAAAGAGTGGTAGAATGATATAATATGTTGAGAAAATTTATTCATTTACATAAATCCTTTCTCATAATATCCAGAAACTGTGGCAGAGAACATTTCAGTGATGATAAATAAATGGAAAGTGGATGAGGTATTGAGGTGAGAATATATTATAGACCTTTTAAAGATGGCATTGAATGACAAATTCCTGGTGCAATATCAAACTTGGTATGGAAACTTGTGAGATAGAGATAGATAGATAGATAGAGAGAGAGAGAGAGAGAGAGAGAGAGAGAGAGAGAGAGAGAGAGAGAAACAGAGAGAGAGAGAGAGAGACAGAGACAGAGACAGAGAGAGAGAGAGGGAAAGAGAGAGAGAGGGAAAGAGAGAGAGAAAGAGAGAGAGAGGGAAAGAGAGAAAGAGAGAGAGAGAGAGAGAGAGAGAGAGAGAGAGAGAGAGAGAGAGAGAGAGAGAGAGAGAGAGAGGTAGAGAGAGAGAGAGGTAGAGAGACAGAAAGAGACAGAGAGAAAAAGAGAGAGGAAATAGAGAGAGAAAAATGAGAAAGACAGAAAAACAAAGAGACAGAGATAAAGATGGAAGAGGGCTGGGTTATGATGGGCCTTGAATGTCAACCAAGGCATTTTATTTTTTGATTCTGGAGGCAATAGGGAACCATTGGAATTCATTGGATAGGGAATAACATGATCAGATGTGTACTTTAAGAAAAATATTTTAGTGGCTAATAGGAGGATAGATAAGAAGTGGTAACACAAAGCAAACTGGCCTCCAACAGGCTATTAAACTTGTCAAGTAAGACATGAAAAGTGCTTGCAGTGGAGTTGTGGAAGTGTTAAAAGAGAAGGGGGAATACTTCAAGAAATTCTGCAAAGGTGAAGTCAATATTTTTTTGCAAGGTTTGGGTATGTAAAGGTGAAGATAGATAAGTACAGGATGACTTCTGTATTACAAGTCTGTGGGTCTAGGAGAATGGTTACTCTCCAGAGTAACAGGAAAGACAGCAGTGGGATTTAGGGAGATGGAATGAATTTTGTTTTAAACATATTGAGTTTGAGATATCTACTAGATATAAGGTATAAGAATCAGCAGTATAGAGATACTAATTAAATCCAAGGGAACTGATGAACTGACCAAATGGTGTAGTATATGGGGAGAAGAGAAGCAGACTCAGCCCTGATCTGGGCAGGATCTAAATGAGGATATAATAAAGGAGGCAGAAGGAATGGTCAGATAGGGAAGAGGAGAGCCAAGATAGAGCAGAGTCCCACAAACCTTCAGAGATTAGATTACCAAGAAAGAGAAAGTGATCAATAGTGCCAAAGGCTATGGTGTTCAAGGGGATTGAGAAAAGGCCTTTAGGTTTGGCAACTAGGAGATCATTAATAACTTTGGGGAGAACAGCAGTGAAATGATAAAGTCAGAAGCAGATTAACAACAAAAGGGTTACCAAGAAAGTAAGAGGGGAAAAACAAAAACAAAAACAAAAACAAAAAAAACATGTAGGCACCAATTGTAAACACCCTTTTCCAGTAGTTCACAACTTTGTTGTAGGTTTGGAGAGAATAGCAAGTAGTATACAGTAGATTTGCCAGTTCATGTGTAATCATCTTTTTTATTGCAATGTGTTATAGAAACACTTGTTTTGTTCCACAAATTAAAAACAAAATAAATTTTAAGAATAAATGTTATCTAATAGTAGCAAATTTTCTGGCATCTAGTATGTACTTATCAAATATTTCTTGACTGATTGATTTTCTTTCCAAACTACACCACTTTCTATTCCTTTATCTCATCTCACTATTCCCTCCTGCCCATTTTAATGAACACTGTTTCTTAGACCTAGAAATTATAAGTTAGTGAATTTGATGTTAATTTCTAACAAAATTTCATAACAAATTATAAAAGAAGAGACAGAAAGACAAGCATCAATAATCACAAGCCAGCATGGGTTCCTTACAAATAAGTGATGCCAATTGTACAAACTTTTAGAATAGCTATTTGTCAATATACCACAAATATAAAACCAATCATACTTTTTGACTCAAAGATTCCACTGTTGGAATATGCCCTGACATTGTTATCAAAACTAAACACAATAAAAAAGCTTTTCAAAGATTTTAGAGTAGTATTATATGTAATTGTAAAACAAAAACAAAAGCTAAATATCAGCAATAGGTGGAAAGCTAAATAAATTATAATATATCAATATAATGAAATACTTTAAGCAAGTAATAAAAGTAATCTAGATATTTACCAAAAATATGAAAAAAATGGAAAGATCTTTATGAAATAATTAAAAGAGAAAAGATACAATTAAATAGTACATATATATGTATATATATGTACACATATATATAATAATCTCATGAAAATAAATAAAAAATACTGAAAGGGATTAAGAAAACAGGATTGAAAAGGTTTTAGGATTCTTTGAATGGAAATTAAAATGATTAAATGCAAGTAGTTACTAAGCAAAAGTGAAATTATTATAGCACAATTATTAATGTGCTAAATTAATTTACCTTAAGGTAATGCCACAGACATAAATTATTTGGGTTTAAAAGATAATTTGGTAAAGTTTCTCTCCCTATTCTAAGAATCATGATAGGAAAATGGAGAACCCAATGACAATACAATTGAGTAGATTTGAAACTGGTTAAATGATCAGACTAGAGAAAGACAATTAGTCTGTGGTTTTCAACTGTATAGAGATTTTTAGATGGAATTCTTCAGAGTCACATCCTTGACCTTCTTCTATGCAATATTTTTTATCAATGACTTGGATCAGGGTTTCTATAATAAGCTTTACAATTTTGCAGATGCCAAGAAACTGGGAGAGATAGCTAAGGCATTGGGTGCCAGAACTGGCATCAAAAATGACTTCTACAGGTTGGATTGTAAGGCTGAAGTTGACTAGAGAATTTTTAGTGACGATAAATGCAAAGTTGCATAGTTGGGTTCAAAAGTCAACTATGCTCATACAGAATTGGGTGAGGGCTGGGACGGAATATCAATAAAGTAGTTTATATGAAATAGACCTAGAGATCTTATGGGCATGAAAGTTTAACATGCAGTAGCACACGGATAAGAACTTCACTGGTATAGAAAAGTAACTCTCAAATGGGGAATTCCCTCTACCAATGTAGATTTTATCTTCTGCAATTTATATTCATAGGCACTAAGAAGTTATTTGATTTGTCTGGTGCCATTTAATCAGTATATGTAAGAGACACAATTTAAATCCATGCCTTCCTGATGCCAAGTTCAGCTTCCTTTCAATTTATCATGCCATCCTTGTTTCTCATCAATAGCATATGCCAGGCCACAAAAACCCTTTAGGATGCATTTATCTTATATTTCAGAAAAAGGTATCCAGAAATGTGTTTTCTGTCTTGTGAGAGAGTGAGCATTCCATCACTTGAAGTGTCCAATCAGAGACTAGATAAATTTTCTATGATATTCAGTAGAGATTTTATGCATCAGGTTGAACTAAAGCACTAGATGAACTAACATTATTTTCAAGCTTTGCCATTTGATAAACATACAGTTCTAGTATTTATACAGTCCCCCAGGGTCTTGAACATAAGAGATGTTGAATAAATGAATGAAATGAAAGAATGTAATAAAATTCATTTCTATATATTTTTTATTTTTCAAAACACTTTGATATATTCTAATTTGATCATTTTAATAAAGTCATAAAGGCAGAGTTAGACTAGGGATAGATATTATTGTTAATGGGAACTTCCAAGTGAAGAAATTCCATGTAATAACAAAAGTCAGCATTTTACCTGCAATCTATAGCCTTAGAATTAGCTAGAGAACTGAGAGGCTGGTTACCTTTTCCATGGCTACATCTTATCAGAGATAAGATTTGAATGAATATATGTCTTTCTGGCTTTGAGGATAACTCACTATCCTATAATATATAATTTATATTATATTATATTATATTATATTATATTATATTATATTATATTATATTATATTATATTATATTATATTATATTATATTATATATTATATTATATTATATCATATTATTTTGTATTGTATTATATTATATTATGCTATACTATATTATATTTATTATATTGTGTTTTTATATAATTATAAAAATAATTAAAATTAAATATAATTCTCAAATCTGCTTTTTCAAATTCATTATCCTAAGATAACTTTGATCTTTAAGTTTTGCAAAGTGCTTTACACATATCATTTGATCATCACAGCAATCCTGTGGAGGTATGTGCTACTCTTGGTCTATTTCCATTTTATGGATGAGGATACTGAGACTGATGAAGTAACTTGGCCAGGTCATAAAGGCTTGATTCAGAATTCAAGTCTCACATTCCCAATAAGATGTCACAGAGCTGCCTCAAAGAAGACAGAGTTATCTTTCCTGTTTTCCTGATATTGGAAATAGACACAGAAAAATGGACTGACTTCAGGGTATCCACAGTTTCTCAGATCAAGAGAGAAAAAGTTCTTGGGAGTAACCTCAAAGCTCCTGCAGCTACACCAGGGGTGAAGGTTTTTATCAGATAAAAATGGGCATTTTTGTAACATCTTTGGGTGGGGAAGGGAGGAGCAGGAACAGCAGGTATAGCCTTGTTTCCAGTTTATAGATAAAGAAATTAAGGCTCTGAAAAATAATTTGACTTTCCTTGGTCACATCATCGCCAAAACTCAGACCCAGCTCCTTGATTCCAAATCCAAAGCTTTTTCTTCTATGTCAGAGGCCGATTTCTCCAGTAAAATTAGCAGAATACAATTGTCTTTTGCAAAGGCTTGGCTAAAGCCAATGGACCACAGTAAGTAAACTCATTCCTTGGAAGGGCTTTGGGAACCTCTCAGTATGTCACTTAATTTCTCCTTATTATGAAGATCTTCTCCCAGAAGGCAAGAAATACAATCATATTTACTTCTCTTAGATGGGAGAGGGGAAGCTTTATTTATTTATTTTTTGGAAATCTGTGCCAGGCTGAAAAAGGCAGTGGAGCCAGTTGATTGCTGCTTATCCCTCCAGAACATGGAATTAATGGGCAGAGTGACTCAGCACTTCACAGAATTGGACTGAAATCTTGCATCTTTGTGACCCAAGATTTCACAATGGTTTTTCAAGTGGAAAATGTGACTACAAAGTTTTTAACTTTTGCAAGATACCTCTGCCAGTCCTGGGACTTCCTTTTTGAGCTGTGGCCAAAGGTTACTCTGCCCATTCTTTGTACCTGATATAAATTGGCTTCCTAAAGGGGTTACCTGAGAAACAGCTTAGTGGAATTGGCGGGTCACACCCTTTTCCCATGGTATAAGACTAAAAGTCTAAAAATTATTCTATCAAGTACAGGTCTCCCAGGCTGGTTTCTTCCTGTTTGAATTAGATCAGAAATGCCATTCCGTGGTATACCACTATCTAGAGTGCCTGGCTTCTTTAGCAAGGAATAGAGATGTCATTCCATTCTGCTCCCTCAGACTCTTTTGGCCTACCCTACCTACAGGGAAACTATAGAAAGATAGTTGCATAAATTCTCTAGACTGATTTGTTCACCTGAGAGTCCTAAACACCCTGAGAAAATTTCACTGTTAGTCTATCCCCTAATAACATGATAATCTACCTGAACTCATTTGTTAGTGTTGATCCTCATTTATACTCTTGCCCAAATTCCAATGATTCTGAACCCCCTCCCAGTGTCATTATTAAAACTTGTTTTCCTTTCATCACCTACTACTCCCTTATCACCATCTCCCTCAACACAAACCTCATGCCCCAATGTCTCACTGAAAAGCTGCCCACTTTTCCACTGTGCTTTCTGGGAAAGGTTATTTCATAGATAGCAAATTTGCTTCGTTTTATTTATTTATTTTTTTCCTTTTCTAATCTTATTTTTTTTTTTTTTTAAACTCACTGACACTTGGTTCCCTACCAAGGAAATAAGTCTTATTGACCTCCTTTTTAACCTTTTCAAGTATTAGGTATGCTTTCACTAATTCCACTCAACTCACTAATCCAGATGGAAGAGTTGGAATCCTGTTTGCTCCTCACTGAATTTACCATTTACCACCATCACTCAATAATCCCTTTTCCTTTAAGGTTCTACTTATCTATAGCTACCACATAATTAAAATTCTGGTAGTTATCATCTGCTAACCTCTAAGGCACTTCCCTTCAGGGCTTGAATCATAATCCTTCCACTAAACTTCTTACTAGGGGAATTCCATATAAATATTGATATTCTCTCAAACACTCTAACCTTAGAGTTCTTCAAATTTCCTTTTTTCCATGACCTATTCCTCCATCCCACCTCAGCTACACAAAAAGGGTCATACCCTTGATTTTGTCACGATACAAAAATATACCTCTTCCATGTTCCTATTCTCTGAAATCCCTTTTTCTGATCACAAACTGTGGCTCTTCCTTATACCTTGTAGTCCTTAATCCCCTATCAGGTTTTCATTATGATCTCTAATTCTGTGACCCCTCATTCCATTCTTATATCATATTTTTGTATTAATTATACTCTCTTCCTTTATCCATTTTAACTCCTGAACCAGTTCAAAACAGCTTTGTCTTATTTTTGAGTCCCTTAATTCCTTGCTTTATTGCTGATTTTGACTTGCCAAGGCTCAGTCTTAGATGTTTCTTTAAAAACAACAACAACTAATTGATTAATTTAAAATTTAAATACAATGTAGAAAAATGAAAAAGAAATCATGTTCACATAATAAAGGATTCAAAGTGCAAAGCAATACATTTCTATTTCAAGAAGCATATGTAATATATTGTATTCAGAGCTGTTCAGCTTTCCTTTGTTTTCTGGTAGTTTTTCTTTTGTTCTCTTTTGTGCATTTTTACTTATTTTTCTTTATCCCCTTCCCCAAGAATACTCCAATTAAGTGTGGATATGTTTATAAAAGCATATATATTTATATATATTAATGCACATTTAAATGTATAAACATTCATGTATATCTGTGTAAAACCATATTAGGCTTATTTGTTGTTTGTTTCTCTGAAGGTGGGTGGATAACATCTTCCTTCAAAAAAACATATTTTCCTAGTTCACTAACTCATCATTTCCCTACACAAAGAAATATTTCAACCTTATCCTTTCTTTTTATTTTAAACAGTCAAAAACAATATTGATTACTATGGCATACATATAATATTTTTTCTTTTTTGATTAAATTTATTATAGCTTTAACTTTGTCTGAAATCACGATTACTGTCCCTTCTTTTTTTTTAACCTAATAATTTCTACTTCTGATCTTTATTTTATTTGCATATATCTCTTGTTTCTTATCCCTCCTGACTCCTCTGCTTTACTTTTACTTTCTACCTTGGCCCTTTATTACTTAACCTATCCCTTCACCAAGGATATTTCTCTTATCCTTTCCTCTCATCCTTATTCCAAATCTCACTCATCCCCAACCTATACATGTTTTCCACCCTTTATCCTGTTTCCTTACCCTCTTATTTCTTTATGAATTTAGAAGAATTGCATTCTCTTCTAAATGTATACATAAATGTCATTGTCTCTTTAACCCTGATCTGAATTGAGTAGGGTTCCCTCTAAAAATCTCTTCCTATGGGGCAGCTAGGTGGCACAGTGAATAGAACACCAGTCCTGAAGTCAGGAGACCTGAGTTCAAATATGGCCTCAGACACTTAACACTTCCTAGCTGTGTGACCCTGGGCAAGTCACTTACCCCCAACTGCCTCAACAACAAAATCTCTTCCTATGTTCTTATTCTCTCCTCCTTTCCCTTTTATTTCTTTCTGAATTTAAATTTTATATACTTATATATATATACATATATATATGTGTGTGTGTATATGTATATATATGTGTGTATATACATATATATCTATTGTTCTTTCTTTATCCCATTCATAATTCACTAGAGATCCAAAACTAACTCTCTAATCTAATTTTTCTGTATTTCCTATAAAGTTTTGTTTTTTAGAATTACATCACACTCAGCTTTACCACAATTTTTCTTTTGAACTACCCAATTACTAATGACAGACTGACATATAGTTTACATTTTCATATATAGAATATAAACTAGAGTCTCTTAAAGTTCACCTTTGATGTTTACCTTATATTTCTCTTGCATCTTGTATGTCAAATTTTCTATTAAGTTTCAAAAAAGTCCTGAAATTTTGGGAATTCCCTGACTGGAATTTTTTTCATTCAAACTTAAGCTTAGCTTTGCTGGGTATGATATTTCTGGCTGCACCCCCAGTTCTTTTGTCCTTTCATATATAGTGTTCTAAGACCTGTAGTCTTTTAATGTAGCTGCTGCTAGGTATTATGTGACTATAATTATGGCTTCCTTGCATTTGAACTGTAATTTTTTTCTTGTTGCTTGTAATAGTCTTTACCAGATTGGGGGCGGGGGCACGAGGTTCTGAATTTGGCTATGATACTTTTATGTTTTCCTAATAAGATCTCTTTCAGGTAATGAACAGTGGATTTATTTTTTTTATTTTTTATTTATTTATTTATTTATTTTACTTTTCCCTCTTGTTCTAATAATAGTTCAGGATATTTTCCCTTAATTATATATTTTATTATTGTATCAATATTTTCTTTTGACCATAGATTTCAGATAATCCTCTATTCTTATGTTTTTTTTCTTCTTGATCCCCTATCAGGTTTTCATTATGATCTCTAATTCTGTGACCCCTCATTCCATTCTTATATCATATTTTTGTATTAATTATACTCTCTTCCTTTATCCATTTTAACTCCTGAACCAGTTCAAAACAGCTTTGTCCTATTTTTCTGAGTCCCTTAATTCCTTGCTTTATTGCTGATTTTGACTTGCCAAGGCTCAGTCTTAGATGTTTCTTTAACAACAACAACAACAACTAATTAATTAATTTAAAATATAAATACAATGTAGAAAAATGAAAAAGAAATCATGTTCACATAATAAAGGATTCAAAGTGCAAAGCAATAAATCCAGATCATTTTTTATGAGATATCTCACATTCTTTTCCATTTTTCCTTCTTTATATTTAGTTTAATTATTTCTTGGTCTCATAATTTTGCTGCTTTTTACTTACCCAATTCTGGTTTTTAAGGAATCATTTTATTCCTTCACATTCTGGACCTCCTTTTCTGACCAGGGTTTTTTCTTGGATTGTCTTATTTTCTTTTTAAATTTCCTCCATTTCTTATTTGATTTTTAAAGTCTTTCTTAAGTTCTTATATGAATTCTTTTCAGACAAGTAACCATTTGATATCATTCTTTGGAGTAAGGAGAGCTCTTTTTTTTTTTTACTTTGATATAATCCTCTGAAGAAAAACCCCAGTCTTCTCTATTCACATAGAAACTTTCTATGCTAGGTTTTTTTCTCCTTTGACTGTTCATTTTTAAAAATTTCTTTATTGGAACTTTTTAACGTAATCACCTCAGGTTTTGGACTATGGGGAACTTGCTCTGTCCTCAGGTCTTATTTTAATTTTCCCTTCTAGCCTGAAGCCAGAAGCCCAGAAATCTACCCTTTCATAAGTCCCCACAGCCAATAGTGTTCCTACTCCACTTATGCAACTCACTGGTTATTACTATCCTTTATCAGTGAATGTTCCCAATTTTCCTTGACTTAGATTCCCCATGCTGTCCAGAGGAGACAGGAAAAATTCCTGTGGCTGAGGTCAGGGCTACTTTCCAATGAAGCTAGCCCTAGGGATCACACTTGCTTTTTCAGCAGAACTACCCTAAAGGTATTTACACTTTAACCAGGCTAAACCTCAGTCCTGATGTCTTTCTTTGGATCTTTTCTGGGTGTTCTAAGAAGACCCATCTGCCCCACTTCTTGTTAGTTTTCACTATTTTACTTACATTTGCCCTGAGACATAATTTGTCTTGTTTGTGAAGGAAATCTAGAGAGCTTAAGATTTTCTGACCTACTCAGTCATCTTCCCAGAATTCTCTTGAATGATTCTTGTTATCTCTTAACTATTCTCCTACTTACTAGATGCTGAATGAAACTGAAGAAAATCTGGAAAACATGCTGATTGGATGCACTGAAATTCAATTTTATAGTTTTAATTGGGCTTTCTTGAATGCAGCAAAGCAATTTTTTGTACCTCTCCAATTGACTCATTTTTGTACACACTTAGCTTTCCCAACCCTATTTATGCTTCTTTAAGCTTCTAATGGCTATTTCTAAACTTAAAAACCTTGCTATGTTCATATTTCTAAACTAAAAATCTTGCTATATTCATATTTTACTGAAAAACAAATAAAGCTATTTACTGAGAGGTACCTCTCTTTCTTTTTTTCCCCACATTTATTTATGAACCTTCTGCCTTAATATTTTTTTTCATTCCATCTCATATAAAAGAATGGTCCTTCTTAGTCCCTGGTACATGCACAAGTAATCCCATTCCTCTGGTTTTCTCTGGTAAATTGCATCTTTTATAATCCCCACTTTTTCATTATTTAATCTCCAATTTCTTTGTCTGGTAGTTACATCTCTACCAGCAACAAAAAAACCCATGGCCCCCCTCACCCATCTTCAAGAAAATACTCATCCCATCCATCCATCCACCCATCCATCCATCCATCCATCCATCCATCCATCCATTCATCTATCCTTCCTAGCTATCATTACATAATCTCTTCCCTTATGTGAACAGTACTGTGTAATCAATGTCTCCATTTTCTTTTTATTGTCTTCTTAACTCTGTACAGTCTCATCATTCAACTCAAGCTGCTCTTTCAGAAGTTACCAATGATCCCTTAATTGTTAAAGGGTCATCCTTCTTGACTACTCTGCAGCGTTTGATGCTATTGAGGATTTTCTTTTTGATTCTCCCTTCTCTTGAGGTTTTCATGACTACTTTCCCTGTTTCTCTTCCTTTCTATAGGATAGACTGTTCCTTCTCAGGTGAGAACTCACCCTTATATGTTGGTGTCCTCCCCAAGGTCTCTGTATTGGGTTCGCTTTTCTTTTCTTTCTATATTATTTCATTTGGTAATGTCACCAGTTCCCATGGATTCAATTATTAGCTCAATACTGAAGATCCATAATTTTATCTATGTAATCCTAACCTCTCTGCTGAACCCCAGCTTCAGATCTTCAACTGCTTATAAGAGTTCTTGAACTGAATGTCCTGAAGATATCTTCAACTTAACATGTCTAAAGTTGAATTAATTATTTTTCCTCTCTCTCGCAACATAAACACCTCTCCACAATCTCCTCTTTTCCCAAGTTCAGCATTATTATCAATATATCACTATTTTCCCAATCCCCTAGCCTTATAACCTAGATGTCATCCTTAACTCCTTTCTTATTTTCTCCCTCCCTTGTCCAATCTATTGCCATGTTCTTTTAATTTTGGTTTCATAAGATCTCTTGCATATTCTTTATCATTTCTACACCTAATATTCCCATCATCCTAATGGAGACCTGTATATCTGAACCATTGAAATACCCTGCTGGTTGTTTTCCCTACAAAATTTCTCTCCTGGTTCAAACAAATCTAAATATTTGTCTTAATTGATCTTCCTAAAATGAAGATATAACCATCAGATTTTGAAAAGCAGGAATGAATAGAGAGTAAATTCTAGGCACAGATAAATCAATAAATTTTATCATCTCCAGGATCAAATATAAAATTCAAATGACTTTCAAATCCTTTATAACCTGCACTTCCCCCAAATTTTCTAATCTTACTATACTTTATTCATTCTCACATGCTCTGTGATCCAGCGATACTTGCCTTCTAATTCCTTGCAGAAGGCATTCAATCTGCTAATTTATTTATTTTTACTTGCTGCACCTCTCCCTCCCTCAGCACATGCCTAGAATTTTTTTATTCTTCATCTCTGTCTTTTGGTTTCCTTTAAGTCATAACTAAAATCCTAACCTTCTACAAAAAATCTTTCCCAAAACCCCTTGATGTTTGGTAATGGCTTTTCTCTGTTCATCATATCCAATTTATCTTGTAAGTAACTTATTTGAGCATAATTGTTGACATTTATTAGACTACTATCTCTTTAAAGAGCCAGGACTATATATCTTTTTGCCTTTTGCTTTTCTTTGTATCCCCAGTATTTAGAACAGTGCCTGACATACAGTAAGTGTCTAATAAATAAAGTTAATAACTTATTGATCTTGTAATTCCTTGATATTATACTTCCTGTGATTTCAATTATCTCTGCTAGGATGATTCCTAAATTGAAATATTCAATAATTGTCACTCTCTTATATTAGTTGTTATTGTTTTTTTCTTTTTCTTCTTTTTCTCTTCCTTCTTCTTTTACATCTGGTTCTCCTGTTAGCTTCTTTAATTCTAAATGTTCAAAATGGAATGAATTCTGTTCCCTATGAATTTACCAATCCTCTACTTTTCCCTATCATAGTTTATGATCCTGCCATGTTTACATAGTCATCCATATTAGTGACTTCAAATTCATCCTTATCTTTTTCCTCTCCCTTTTCATTTCAGATCACTTGACAAGTCTTTTCAATTCAAAAGCAGGGTGCCATTTATATCTGCCTCCTTTCTCTCCACTAAGTCCTCACTTCAAGCATTCAGATTTTCATTTCAGGTAGCCTTATTGTCTCTGGGATAAAATATAAATTCTTCTACTTGAATTTAAGGATTTCCATATTTTGGCTCCAGCCTCCTTTTCCAGTCTTGTTTCACAATAGTATCTTTCATGTACCCTTTGTTCCAGCCAAACTGAACTTCTTGTTCCTTGAACTCAACATTCCATTTCTCACATCTTTGTATTTGAACTAGCTGTGTACCCTGTGCCTAGAATTTACTCTCTATTCATTCCTGCTTTTCAAAATCTGAATTTTTGTAAAAAAGATTAGTTGATGTATGCTTCTTCTCCTTCCACTCAGTTAGTTGTCAATGCATTTTCTTCCCTCAAATCATTTTATATTTAATTGTTTTCATGTTATATTAATGACATCCACTTTCAGTCCCAAAGTAATGGTAACTCCTTGAGAACAGGTACTATTTCAAATTTTTTCTCTTTTATGACACAGTGCTTAGGACAATGTTTTAAATATAAGAAGTATAAAGTATATATATTTTTTAAAAAATTGAATTGAATCAGTATAGTGTATAGGACACTGGACTTGGATTTAAGGAAACTTGGGTTCAAATTTTACCTCAGACACTATCAGCTATGTGACTCCAAGGAACTCATGTCTTAGCTTCATCTGTAAAATGGAATCTATGGCAAAGCCTCATCCCAATCCAAAACTATTATTCTTTGATTTTGTGAATTAAATTGAAATAAAATGCATTGAATTTAAAAGTAAATGACTAGGACTCTCTGGGACTAATAAAGAAACTTAGGTGACATAGATAAAGAAGAATCATGGGAAGGAAGGGGTATAAAATTAGCACTCTGGGTCTGTGCAGCTAAATTTCTAAGGCTCTTCTTCTCCAAGTATAAGATTCATATCTGATATGCAACCCACCTCAGAAAAATTATTTACTCAATCTGCCAAGAAGTTTATTTTAATAATAATGATAATTAGCATTTATATAACACTATGTTCCAGGCATTGTACTAAATATTTCACAAGTATTATCTCATTTTATCCTCATAACAACTAAGTGAGGGAGGTGCCACTATCCTCATTTTACATTTGAAATAACTAAGGCAAATCAAGATTAAGTAACTTGACCAAGTCACACAGCTATTAAATATCAGAAGTCAGATTTGAATTTAAGATTTCCTGGCTCTAGACCAAGCCACCTGGGTTAAAAACCCAGGTAAAACTAATAGTTTTGGAGGCTGGTTTGTAAACTCTAAAAAAACTCTAAAAAAATAAAGTTTTTAAGTAAAAAATATTTAACTATCAGAGAATCTAACAGTGTAATGATCCAGAAGTCACCTATTTATAACCCCTACCTAAGATGAATAGTCAAATACCTTCCATTTAACGTGAAGAACCCATTACACTTAGTACAACCCATTTTATTTTGTTTAAATTTCAATTATTAGGATTTTTTTCCTCCTTATCAAGCCCAATTCTTGTTGTTTGTAATTTCTATTCTTACTTCTCATTCTGTCCTCTGGGAACAAACAGAATGAATCTAATTCCATTTCACTGTGGTAACTTTCCAAACACTTGAAAGCAGCTATGACTTTTCTTCTCCAGGGTATATATTCCCAATTCTTTGAATTTTTAAAAATATGGTATGATCTTGAAACTCATTTGCATCTTGATTACTCTGCTCTGGGTATTCTTCAGGGTTTGCATGAAACAGTGAACAATGAAGGAACATGAAAACAATTAAGTAAATACAAAATAAGTTCTTACTAAAATGTAATGCCCAGAACTGAACACATTTAATTCTTCATGTTGCCTGATTAAAATGGAGGCTCTCAAGGCTATCTTCTCCTTTCTTCTGGGCACTATAATTCTTAATACAACCTAAGGATGCATTATCTGTTTTGGGAGATGCATCATTTTGCTAAATCATATTGTCCTTGCAGTCCACTAAAACCCCTGAGACTCTAAGAAAACAAAATATTTATATGAAAACATGGCTTTTGATAGAATGCTGCTACCAGATGGTATAGAATCATGTACCTAAAATGGACCTTAAAGAAAATATAATCAAATTTCCTTATTTAACTTATAACAAAACTGAGGGACAGAGAGTTAAAATGACTTGCATAACATTACTCAGTTAAGGACTGAGCCAAACTAGACTCTGAGTCTGCCATCCACTTTATCATGTTCAATATAGTTAATGCACAAAATATTCCAGTAAAAACAATGTTGCTTTTTGACAGGAAAGAATGATTGAGATTAAAAAGCAGGCTAGCTCCAGACTGGCCCACTGTCATCCTGCCTGGCCCTGAGGTTCCAGGAAACCTACTATGAAATTCCTGAAACTAGAAGACAAAGGAAGAAAACAGATTTGTGTTCCCTCATTTCATAAGAAAAGTTTTCTTTACTTCATATTTTTTAAGATTGGATGCTATACTTACAAAATATTTTTTGCTCATTGGGATCAGTAGAAAGGAAATATTGTAGCATCGATGTTATTTTATGTGTCTGAGTGTAGAATCAGAATGGGACTCCAGCCACCCTCATCTACTATTCTATTTTTCCCCATCCCCTTAATCCCAAACATTTTAAGATTCTCTTGTATCTTTCTAATTATTCTGTCTTCTCCAAGGGAAGCAAGTAGATATGATGGGACACAAATCTGGAAGTCAAAAAACCCTCAAAAGATTTGTATTTCATAATCCTCATGCTACCAGCAAAATTGTGCATGATTTAGGATGATTTCTTCGTGGCTAATTTCTTATTCTTTCTAGGCACACTACCAGTAGATTCTTTCCAGGGACATTGAACATAAAACATTTGAAAATTAGACATTGCCTTGGAACACTGTATGTCCTTGAGTATAAATGGCACCCTTGAGCAAGACTTTAACTCCCATTCCCTCTTTCAAGGAGTCAGAAGTCACTACAGTACCCTGTTTCTCTTGTGAGCTTGCTTGGTTAGCCATTATGAGCAATAAATGACTTCTTTTAGTTTAGAATAAAGTGTATGGGCAGAGCCCAACAATTTACCCTTTGTCCATTCAATTTTAATCTGAGCAATAAGTCTCAGGAAAGTGGGTCCCAAGAATCATGGGATTTAAGGATAGGATTGAGGAGATATATTTTTGTTAATAGTCAGTCTATTAGTATTTATTAAGCACTTGCAATGTACCAAGCTCTGGGAATAGTATAAAGAAGGGTAGCCTCTTCTCTCAAGGAGTTTATATTCTAATGGCAAGAGAGACAAAACATAAATGCAGGCTGTAAAGGAATTCTGGGGGTGGGGGAGGTGGGAGGAGGAGTGATGGTAAAGGAAGAATGGTCAAATAAGTTGAGGGTATAGCCTGGAGAGAAATGAGACAGGCTTGACCTGGACCACCTTCTTAAATAAAGGTTCTTGGAAGAACCATCTGATCAGAGGGAAAGGCCTCAAGGATTAATGGTACTTCTAATGAATGAATTTCAGAGCTCGCTTGAGGCTCTGGGAAAAAGAGCCAATACTTAGTGAGGTTTTAGAATTGATAAAGAGAATCCTGAGCTCATACTGGAAAGGCATGGGCTGGGATTCCTTAATTTAAATCTGCCTTATCCCTTAGGGAACAGTATCAGTTCTGCTGACCTCCAACCTTTACTTTCAGAGCATCTTAAAATTCACAAACGCTGTATGTTAAGGGTTCCAATTTTAAGATTGTGGATTTAGAGCTGAAAGGGATTTTCCTCACAGAAGCTTTAATCTAATTTATTCTGTTTACGGACATGGAAACTGAGTTCCAGATATGCTCCAAGGAGCCAAAAACATATATGTATCTATATTAGTGTATGATGCCTATTTCCCTTTTCCCACCCTCAATTAAATTGCAGACCATGAGAATAGGGACATTTCCATACTTGTCTCTAACTTACTGTGTCTCTATGACTTAAAACAGTGCTTTGCATATAAGTGCTCAATAAATATTTATTAATATAAGACTGTTATAAAGGATTAATATTCTCCAACTTACATGCATTGAGACTATTAAAATATTTGTTATTTAACTGAATATTTCTCCTTGTTCTCATTAAATTTTTCTTTTTCCCTTGAGTCAAACTACATGCTTATTTAGTGGGGCTCAACCTGCCAAACTTTCTATTTCCCATTACCCAAATGACCCCTAGCCAGAAGGAATACTTGCCATCAAAGAAAAGTAGGCTCTGTTTGTCAGCATTAGTCAGCTGTTGTTTACCTAAAATATTTGGTAAGGCATAATCTGTACCCCAAGATCCCACTTCTCTAACTCTGCTGAATATCTGCTAAGTCCAAAAGAAAGTAGAACAGAATCCTGCTGAGTACATAGATGTATCAATGAAGTGAGTGCTTCAAGTTTATTGACATAAACTGGAATTTCCTGGAGAAAAGGAATAGCTCAAAAGAATGTGCAAAATGTCTCCTAACAAACATGGAGACAAAACAAATGGACAAGGTTTCTCATTTAGATGTAAACACTGTAGCTCTAAGAGTCACAAGGGACATATAGAAGCATTAGATGAAGCATCAGTGAAGAACTCAGAAGTCTTAATAGGAGATTGAGAGAAATATGGGGTTTTATTTTTTACAAATTTGCATATAATTATTCCACTTCTCTCTTAAGTATTTATCTATCTCTTGGAGTATATCCTTGAGAAAATCTTGGGCTGCCTTTGATGTATTAAAATTAATAGAAGTTCAGAAGGGGGCATAAAAACAGGTCAATTTTCTTATTATCTTATCAAATTTAATATATACTTTTAAATAATAGAAACTTCATGAGCAGAAGTTCATAGTTTCATAGTTTCTTGTTCTATGTTGAAATGTTTGTTTTAAAGATCATTAAACACAGAATTCAAATTAAATTAAATTTTTGAAGGCAGATCTTATAGAATCTAAGCACTTTTACAAAGTAAATGATGAGACTTTTCCTTCTGCAGTGCTTGGTCTTGGTGATAACGTTAAATGGTGTTTATATATGTGTTTCTGTGTGTGAATTTGTAACTTCTGTTGTTGTTCAGTTGTGTACTACTTTGCGACCTTTTGGGGATTTATTTGGCAGAGTTAATGGAGTGACTTTTTCTTTGTCACTGAAGTACTTGCTTAATATAGCTAGAAATGATTAAGTTTTGAAAGATAGGTCAGAAAATTTACCTCCAAACTTTCAGAAAGGGCTCAGTATTTTCTAATATGTTTATTCTTCGAAGACTATCCCAGCTAAGTTCAGAGAGGCTCTTCCCCAGTATAGATTTGATTGACCTTGGATTATGAGTGAATTCCGGAAAGAGTTCTAACTACTTCCATAGTTTTCTAATCAGTATTACACTGGCAGATCTATTATAAGGACTACACACCCAGGACTATCTCTAGAGAAAGTTAAACCCAGAATGAATATAACTCAGTCTTGTTGTCAGTAGTATAAATATTTTCTAAAAGTGAAATCAACTTGAAATCAAACAACCAATAAGCATCTATTCAATGCCGGACAAGAGACAAGCAAATACTTAAAAAGAATCAAACCTTTTTTTCAAGGAGCTTCACTCTAATGGGGAAGATAAGAGGCACATAAGTAAATATATACAGAACAATAACAAGAGAATAAAACAAAGCAGCTAGGAGGGGCTGTGGAGAGTGCCCTGGTCCTGACTGATTCAAATTAAATATAAATAGCAATCTTTTCTGCTTTGGCCTGAAGGTCAGATTTATTTATTTAGATTTTTTTATTAGGGAAAAGGAGATTTTATTTTTTGCCTCAATTGCTCTCTAGCCTTAATCACTGAATGGATATAGCCTCAGCCTGAGACCTGTTGAAGACCTTAGCTTCAAAAAGCCCAGGTGACTCACTTCATCCTGAACCATTTCCAGTCATCTTGATCTATATCTGGCCATTGAACCCACATGACTATGGAAAGTAAGGGAGGTGATCTTGCATAGCCCTCCCTCACTTAAATCCAATTTATTTGCATGTCATGGCATCACCTCCCTGATGTCATGGTCTTCTTCAGAACAAAAGACAAGCAACCAATATCATCCAGGATTGGAATCAGGAATATAGCTTTATGAGTTCTGATTTGGCCTCCAACACTTATTAGCTGTGTGATAAATAATTTACTTATTTGTAAGGAGAAACTCACTGTAGAGATTAAAAATTGTCCCAAGAGACTGAGGCAGAGCTCTGAGCCAATGGCACTTTATTAAAGGATTGATGATCCTCTCTAATTACATGGGCCTCAGATTTTCCTCATGATCTGAAATGCCCCCTCCTTCCAAGGCCCTGTTTTTATAGAGATAGATTATCTTGACATTCAAGAACAACTATACAAATAAAGAAAAATTCCATCAATTGGCATATAATGTGTGAACTAAAAGAAGCAAGATACTCTATCAGTAAGTTCACAAGTTAGATAAAACAAGGGATATTGCTACAGAAGATAGATAGACTTTATAGGTTAGATAGGAGAAAATGGGGCAAGCTATCATAGTCAGTGATCCAAATAAAATGCTTCACAGAAAGAGGTACAAAAGACCTGCCACAGAAGACGGAAAGAAAGCAGGGAGTGAGCAGTGTAGGAATGTTGCTTTCATTATATTTCAAAGAGAAATAATAGACACACTCAGTAGGGTATAGAAATATATCTTACCTTATAGGGAAATAGGAGGGGAAAGGAAAAAGAAAAGGAAAAGGAGGAGATAATGGCAGGGAAGATAGATTGAGAGAAGCAATGTTCAGAAAATGGGGTGAAAGGAGGGATAGGGTGAAAGGAGAAAGAAAATTATAAACACAGAAAAAAGGATGGAGGAAAACACGAAGTTAGTAATTATAACTGTGAATGTGAATGTGACAAACTCTTCCATAAAATGAAAGAAAATGGATTTTAAAAAAGAATCCTACAATATATTATTTACAAGACACATTTGAAGCAGAGAGATACACACTGAGTAAAGATAAAAAGATAGAGCAGAATATATTATACTTTGGATGAAATAAGAAAAAATCAGACAAAGCAAAAGCAAAAATAGACCTAATCAAAAGAGATAAAGAAGAAAACTACACCTTGTTAGAAAGTACCATAGACAATGAAGTAATATAAATAGTAAACATATATGCAACAAATAGTATAGTACTCACATTGTTGGAGGAGTTGAATGAGTTACAGGAAGAAATGAACAACAAAACTATACTAAGGAGGACCAAATGGGAATAAAAAGGAACTTGTCTTTTTCTTAGTGATACATGACAGCTATATAAATATCAAAAATAAAAAGGGTAAACTTACCACCAATGAAGAATAGGTATTTTTCCCAACTATATGTCAATAAATCTGATGACTATTTACAAAAATAGAAATTAGACTAGACAACAATGAAAGAAAACTATTATTCTTTGCAGATGATATGATGTTGTTCTTAGAAAATCTCAATCAACCAAAAAACTACTTGAAATAATAAACAACTTTAGCAAAATTGCAAGATATAAAATAAACTCACATAAATCATCTGCATTTCTATACATTACTAACAAAGTCCAGCCACAAGAAATAGAAAGAGAAATTCTATCTAAAATAGCTGTAGAGAACATAAAATATGTTAAAATCTATCTGTTAAAATAAACCAGGCACACAATTTCACCACAGTTTTCATACATATAAAGTCAGATTTATACAACTGGAAAAATATTTGCTCAAGCCAATACAATAAAAAATGACAATTTATTTAGTGCTATACCAATCAAACTAACAAAAATCATTTGATAGAACTAGAAAAAATAGTAAAATCCATGCAGAAGAAAACTCAAGAATATCAAAGGAATTAATGAAAAAAATGCCAAGTTGGCTTATTTGTATCAGATCTAAAATTGTATTTTAAAGCATCAATCATCAGAACTAGTTGGTACTGGCTAAGAAACAGAGTGGGATAAGTTAGATACACAAGATACAATTGTAAATGACTATTCAATGAAACATAAAATTCTAATGTCTTGGATAAGAATTCATTATTTGATAAAAGCTGCTGGGAAAACCAGAAAATAATATGGCAGAAACTATGCATAAACCAATATCTCACTCTGTTTACTAAGAGTATGTCAAAACGAGTGCATGATCCAGACATAAAAATTCATAAGCATTATTAATATAAATATAAATTATATAAATATAATAAATAAATATAATATATGAAATTTATATAAATATAAAATATATAAGCATTTTAGGAGAGCAAGGAATAGTTTACCTATCAGATGTGTGGAGAAGGGAAAAATTTGTGAGCAAACAAGAGATAGAGAACATTATAAAATGCAAAATGGATAATTTTGATTACATTAAATTTTTTAAAATTCCACAAACAAAACTGATTCAACCAAGATTGAAAGGAAAGCAGAAAGCTGGGGACGGGTGAGAAGGGGGAATTGGGGAATTATAGACAGTCTTTTTTCAAATAAAGGCATTATTTTCAAATATATAGAGAGAATTGAATAAAATTTAATATAATACAAGTCATTACCTATTAATAAATGGTCTAAGAATATAAACATGTAGTTTTCAGATAGAGAAACTAAAACTACAGTCACATGAAGAAATACTCTAAACCACTATTGATTAGAAAAATGCAGATTAAAACTACTCTGAGGTACCAACACACAGTTATCACATTGGCTAATATGACTGAAAAGGAAAATGATAAATGTTGGAGAAAATGTTGGAAAATTGGAACACTAATGCATTGTTGGTGGAGTTGTGAATTGATTCAACCATTCTGGAGAAAAATTTGGGATTATGCCCAAAAGGCAGCCAAAGTGTGCATATCCTTTGATATAGAAATATCACTGCTATATCTGTATCTCAAAGCGATCATAAAAATAGGTATAAAAATATTTATAGCATCTCTTTTTGTGTCTGCAAGGAATTGGAAACTGAGGAAATATACATCAATTGTAGAATGGTTGAACAAGTTGTGGTAGAATATAATGGAATACCTATATGTTATTAGAAATGATGAGCTGAAAGATTTCAGAAAAACCTGGAAAATCAAGAATTGGGAGAACACAAGAAGAGAAACACTGTGCAGTGATCAATTATAGCATACTTAGCTCTTCTCAACAACATATAATGATCCAACACAATTCCAAAAGACTCATGATGAAAAATATAATCCATAACCAGAGAAATAATTATGGAGTCTGAATGCAGATTGAAGCATACTATTTTCTTTTTTATTTCCTTTCTCTTGTTTTTTCCCTGTTGCTCTGATTCACTTTTCACATGTCTAATTTGGAAATATGTTTTAACATGATTCTTCATGTATAACTTATATAAGATTTCTTTCTGTCTTAAGGAAGGTGGTGAAGGGAAAGGGTAGAAGAAAAATTTGGAGCTCAAAATCTTATAAAAAATGAATGTTGAAAACTATATATGTAACTGTAAAAAGTGAAATTATATTAAGTAGAAAAAAAGAACTTAAACTTCATAAGGCAGATGTAGTTTAATTTTGCATTTGTAATCATTATACACCACTTAGATGCTTAGTAAATGCTTTTTAAAAATTAATTTAATATCTCTTCAATCATCATTCAGTGACTTACCTAGACATCTCGATTTTCAGATTGTATCACACAATGTTTTTAAATTGTATGATGGAAAGACTTTTTTTTTTCATTATCAAAGTATCTTTTTCTAGATATATGTGTGGAATAGCTGTAAAGCTGAATGGTGGTAGTGTTTTGATAATATGCACTAAACAATTAAAAACTACCCAGATGTTAAAGAAAAACTGAACTCCTGGGCAAGAACTTGTAGAATCATGAAAAAAAATGTAACTGGAAGGCATCATGTTTAATCATTTCCAACTCTTCAGGACCCTTGAACTGTAACAACACATTCATGATCCCTGGACCATAGCATGACAATACTGTCTATGAAAGTTTTGTTTTGTTTTGTTTTTGTTTTTTGTTTTATTTTAGTTTGTTTTTTTTTAAGCAAAGATATTGGTTTGTAATTTGCTTTGCCAGGGTTTTGAAGCAAATAGAGATTAAGTCCAGATTCATAGTTAGTAAGCATTTGAGGACAGATTTGAATTCAAAATTGCCTCTGAAAGGAATCTCAGTAACCATTTAAGTCTAACTCTTGTCCTGCTTATTTTATAGATGTAGTAACTGAGGCTAAAGGAAGGCAAGAAGTCCTGTCCGGAATTATAGAGTACTTCTTACAAGAACTAAAATGAGAGAATTGAAATAAGTCTGGGTTTAGAATCTTGTAATCTTGATCAACTTGTGGACCCTCATTTTCCTTATCTATAAAGTAGAGTTTAGAATACCTGCCTCTAAAATAGCCCATAGCTCTTAATCTATGATCCTAATCTTTCATCTTTAGCTGACTGTTAAAATTTACTAGAATGGCCACTAAGTGGTGGAGTAGATAGTGCATTGAGGTTGGTGTCAGGAAGGCTTGAGTTCAAATGTAACCTTTTATTAGCTGTGAGTTCAAATCTCACCTCAGATACTTGATCCGGCTAAGTACTTCCCCTGTTTGCTTCAATTTCTTCATCTTAATTGAATTGGAAGAAGTAATGGCAAATTTCTCTAATATCTTTGCCATGAAAACTCCAAACTGGGTCATGAAGCTACATACACAACTGAAACAATTGAACAACAATAACAACTGTTTCCAAGATGTACTTTATTTTGGGGAGAAGTTTGGTAGTGATAAGGGAACTTTACAATTTCCTAAAATAATCCAGTCTGCTCATTTATGTTTAATTCTAAAATTAAATTGTTTCCAAATCACTATTGATCAGAGAAATGCAAATTAAGACAACTCTGAGATATCATTACACACCTGTCAGATTGGCTAAGATGAGGAACAGATAATGATGAATGTTGGAGGGGCTGTGGGAAAACTGGGACACTGATGCATTGTTGGTGGAGTTGTGAAAGAATCCAACCATTCTGGAGAGCAATCTGGAATTATGCCCAAAAAGTTATCAAAATGTGCATACCCTTTGACCCAGCCGTACTACTACTGGGCTTATATCCCAAGGAAATACTAAAGAAGGGAAAGGGACCTGTATGTGCCAAAATGTTTGTGGCAGCCCTTTTTGTAGTGGCTAGAAGCTGGAAGATGAATGGATGTCCATCAATTGGAGAATGGTTGGGTAAATTATGGTATATGAAGGTTATGGAATATTATTGCTCTGTAAGAAATGACCAGCAGGAGGAATACAGAGAGGCTTGGAGAGACTTACATGAACTGATGCTGAGTGAAACGAGTAGAACTAGGGGATCATTATACACTTCAACAATGAAACTGTACGAGGATGTATTCTGATGGAAGTGGATATCTTCAACATAGAGAAGAGCTAATACAATTCCAATTGATCAATGATGGACAGAATCAGCTACATCCAGAAAAGGAACACTGGGAAATGAGTGTAAACTGTTATTTTTACCTTCTGAATCCAATTCTTCCTGTGCATAAGAAATTCGGTTCTACACACATATATTGTATCTAGAATATATTGTAATATATTTAACATGTATAAGACTGCCTGCCATCTGGGGGAGGGGGTTGGGGAAGGAAGGGAAAAATCTGAACAGAAGTAAGTGCAAGGGATAATGTAAAAAATTACCTATGCATATGTACTGTCAAAAAAAAAGTTATAATTATAATTATAAAATAAAATAAAAATTAAATTAAAAAAGGTTAAATTGTTGCATATTTGTAGTATTTATCCAATATAGACATTATATTTATGATTCTATGATCTATGAACTTGGCTTTCTCATTCTCACTACATAGTTGAGGCTCTCATGCTACCCTTACACTTGGAGCTTGAGGCTGACTGAATTTTTTTGGCTGGGCTTGTAACTTAAGGAGTGTTCTGTAAAGGACTCTTTATACTGAAAACCAGTGGTTTTCATTCAAAAACTTCCCCAAACTACTTTAGATATTTCATTAGGAAACTTTGGAGAGTCCATTATGAAAATGAAGCTGAAAGAGAGTTAACAATTCCAGATATTGAGGAATCTTTGAATGAGGTTAAAATGATTCTTGATGCCTCATGTAGTTAGTGCCTAATTGTAGAGCCTGTCACTGCCTATGAGCAAAGTTGGAAATAACAGGAGTGAAGGAGATTGCTTTCTACATGGAGACTTTGACTTTAATATGTGCTAGCTTCTTTCAATCAGAAGATAAATTGATTTGGAAGGAATGAATTCCTGGATAATAACCTGTAGTGATTTACAGAAGGAGCCTATGGAATTTTTTTCAGTTTAAGTTTTTTTTTTTAATTTCCCCTCCATATAATAATAACAACAACAACAACAATAATAATAATAGCTAGCATTTTCATAATACTTTAAGGCCTTTTAAGCATTTCACAATTATTATCCAATTTTACATTTAGAACAATCTTGAAAGATTATATTACTGTCCCCGTTTTTACAGATGAAAACATTGGCACAAATAGAAGCTAAGTTACTTGCTCAGGATCACACAGTAAATAAGTATTTGAGGCAGGATTTGAATGGAAGCCTTCCCGACTTCAAATCCAACACTTTATTTACCTCACCAGCAAGCATCTACCTTTATCTACAAGTTTCATTTTCATCTTCCTACAAAGATGTAGATATAAAATCTCTATGGCTTAGACTAAATGATCTTTCTCAGATAAAATCACTTTAATTCAATTCAAAAAACATGAATTAAGTTCTTTTTAATTATGTGGCAGTAGGGATAGATACAGAGACAAAAAGAAAATAATCACTGACCTCAAGGAGCTTATAATCTATGGGTGTGGGAGGATAAAATAGGTACAAATCCAGTATCAGAAACTTACTAGCTGTGTGATCACAGATTGCTTCTTTCACCTTGCTGAAACTCAGTTTTGTCATCTGTGAAATGAGGAATTCGAACCTCCTCCTGGCCCTTACAATTCTAAATTTCAGTATACAAAGATTAAATAAATATACAAAGTAAATGCAAACCTAATTTTAGGAGGAGAGAATACCAACAACACAGGCAACAGGATAGGCCTTGTGTAGGAGGGAGCACCTGCACTGGCTCCCTGGAAGGAAGCTAGGGATTCTGAGAGGAAGGTAAGGGGGAGAGCATTCCAGGAATAGGGGACCACCTGTGTAAAAGTCAAGACAAGAGGAGATAGATTGTCATTTGTGATGAAGAGCAATTATTTCTTTTTGCCTAGAATAGAGTATGCATAAAAGCAAGTTTTATGAAAATAAGAATGTAAAGTTATTTGGATCTCAAATTGTGAAGTTCTATCTAGCCTGGTGTGTGTGTGTGTGTGTGTGTGTGTGTGTGTGTGTGTGTGTGTGTGTGTGTGTGTGTGTGTATGTGTGTTTGAGAGAGACACAGAGAGAGCTACAGAGACAGAGACAGAGTAACAGAGACAGAGAAGATCTTTAAGATCACATTTGAATGAACTGAAAAGGTAAGAATTAGGTCCAGCAGCAAAAACACATTTTTTTTCCCAAGTGAGGTAAGTTAAATCATATAGTCTTCTCCTTTCATAACTGTTTATTTGATTCCATTTTCCTCATTATGACTGTGTGTGTGTGGGAATCACAAATTCAGAGAATGTCAGCTGCATGTGATTTAAGAGGTAATCCCTTCTCATCCTCACTTTACAGAAGAGTGAATAGAGCTTGGGAGGAGAAGTGACTTGTGGGCTCTAGGTGCCCAGGACTTTCCTATTATTCTATGGCTAGCATTCTGAATTAAAGTTACATTCTCATGGATGGAGAACTGGAAGACACCACGGATGCCATTTTGTCCAGTTGTTTCATTGAAGATGAAGACATTGAACCTCAAAATGATCAAGTGATTTGCCTTAAGGTCATACAGGGAGTAAGTGTCAAAATAAGGATTTGAGCCCACTCAGAGCTTTTGCCTCCAAATTCAGAGTGCTTTCCCCATACCAGAATTGAAGCCAGATATTTGAATGAACTTGTTTTTAAGAAATGCTGACTCTCTTTTTGGTTTTTCTCTTTTGTTTTGGCCAAATTGCCTAGGACCTGGGGTCATGTATTTTCCTGTTTTGAGAAACTGCTTTCAGCATGTTGGCTGGATTGGTGTTCAGGGTCCATTGTTTGTATTAGAACCAGGAAACAGGTTTTTCTTCCCTCCCCTTTCTGTCCCCTTTGTACCCCATTCCAACAGCCGTTTTGGCTCTTTCTCTTACAGGTGGTCATGGCACATTATTCACATTCACAACCTTTACATCAGTTCCCTATTAAATTGCTTTTATTGATTCTTGAATTTCTCCTTTTGATTTTTTCCAAGGTCTTTGGCATTGTCTCCCCTCATTTGACTGAGCTGTTCTTGCCTGAGCTTCCACCTGCTCACTAAGATTAGCTTCATTTGATCAGGCCTGAATGTGCTCATGTGACTGTGGGGAACAGAGCTTCTTGGAACATTGCTGACCTAAACCTGTGAATTATTCTTTCTACAATTATTTTTAGTTTTTAGTTAGCTTAAAATTTTTCTGTGTTTGTGTGTGTGTCTCTGTAACTGGCTTTGGCTCTGTATCTCTCTGTCTCTGTCTTTCTCTTGCGCGCGCACACACACACACACACACACACACTATATGCATGCTATCTCCTTTGTCTTGGTATGTATGGAGCTAAGATAATATCATTTTTAATTTATTTTATTTCCTATTCAAACCACTCTTGTCCCTTCATTGATAAAAGAAAGGACTGCTCTCTTCCTCTCCTCATGCCCCCCACTCCCTCCCTCCCTCTTCCTCTCTCTCCCTTGTTTCCTCTTTACTTCTTCCTTTCCTCCCCTCCTACCTCTCTCTCTCTCTCTCTCTCTCTCTCTCTCTCTCTCTCTCTCTCTCTCTCTCTCTCTCTCTCTCTCTCTCTCTTTCTCTCTCTCTCTCTCTCTCTCTCTTCCTCCTTCCATCTTTCTCTCTGTCTCTGAATTTCTTTCTTTCTCTCTCTCCCTCCCTTCTTCCCTTCCTTTCTCTCTTTGTCTCTCTGCCTCTCTTTCTCTCTCTGTGTCTCTGTGTCTCTGTGTCTCTCTCTGTCTCTCTCTGTCTCTCTCTCTCTCTCTCTCTCTCTCTCTCTGTCTTTCTGTCTCTCTATCTGTCTCTCTGTGTGTCTCTTTCTCTCTCTGTCCCTCTCTCTGTCTCTATCTGTCTCTCTCTGTGTGTCTCTTTCTGTCTCTGTCTCTATCTCTCTCTGTGACTCTCTCTCTCTGTGTCTCTGTCTCTTTCTCTTTGTCTCTCTCTCTCTCTCTCTCTCTCTCTCTCTCTCTCTCTCTCTCTCTCTCTCTCTCTCTCTCTCTCTCTCTCTCTCTCTTTTTCTCTCTCTCTCTCCATCTCCCTCTCCTTCTCCTTCTCCTTCTCCCTCTCCCTCTGCCTCCCCACTCTGCCTCTCTGCTTTTCTTTACAAAGATTTCCCTTCCCACCTAGGCTTTTAATTGTAAAGAACATAGGTGCAGGATCAAAGGAAGAAGTCTGTAGCCTATGGACTTGCCATGAAACCTTTGGAAGGCTTTTTCCCCACTGTAGAATAAGGGATAGTATTACTCCTCCTCCTATCTCATAGAATGTTGTTATGAGAATTAATGAAACCGTAGGAGAAAATAATTATTTCGATAGTGGTATTTTCTTATTCCCTGTTTTATTTTTGCCTTTTTGAGTCTGTTTTGAGTCCTCTGGAATTCTCAAAATTCCTGGAAAGAAAAAGTCTGAGAATGATACAGATGTAATAAAAAAATAGTTCATAGCCAGCACTTACTTAATGTGACACTTGAAGAAGGGCATTAACTCTTCCCAATAAAATCAAGTTTGTGATGGGGAGATAGTCTCAAATATTTATATATAAACATTCACAACCACATTATATCCTATTAATCAGTTGTGTTTCCATGGAAAGCCATGCCTCCTTTCTTTCTTTCTTTCTTTCTTTCTTTCTTTCTTTCTTTCTTTCTTTCTTTCTTTCTTTCTTTCTTTCTTTCTTTCTTTCTTTCTTTCTTTCTTTCTTTCTTTCTTTCTTTCTTTCTTTCTTTCTTTCTTTCTTTCTTTCTTTCTTTCTTTCTTTCTTTCTTTCTTTCTTTCTTTCTTTCTTTCTTTCTTTCTTTTTTTTAATAGCTTTTTATTTACCAGATATATGCATGGATAATTTTTCAGCATTGACAATTGCAAACTTTTGTTTCAACTTTCCCCCTCTTTCCCCCCATCCCTTCCCCCGGATGGCAGGTTGATCAATACATGTTAAATATGTTAAAGTATAAGTTAAATACAATATATGTATATATGTCCAAACAGTTATTTTGCTGTACAAAAAGAATCGGCCTTTGAAATAGTGTACAATTAGGCTGTGAAGGAAATAAAAAATCCAGGTGGACAAAAATAGAGGAATTGGGAATTCTATGTTGTAACGAGCTGTCGTCTCCAGAAGCTGCTGGATCGCTCTCTGGGAAGAGATCTGCTGTGTCTACTCAAATCTCTCAGACAGATTCTTCTTCCTGTAACGAACTGTTGTCTCCAGGCAGTTGCTGTTAACTCTTGTCCAAAGAAGTGACTTCCCTTCCTGCAGAGAGCCCCGTCAAGCCTGATGCAATTCAGAGTCTTCCTCTTTCTCTGAGAGTCCTCTTCTTTTATTCTCCCAGAGAATGGGCGTGGGATAATGCAAGGGCTTCTGGGAAGAACCACCCCAGCCAATGAGCTTGCCCCCTCTATCAAGTCAACCTGAGTTCTCACCTTGTAATTGTCCAGAAAACCTGAATTCTCACCTTGTCACTGTCCAGACAACCTCAGTTCTCACTTAGTAATCCTAACATCTCCCCCTTTCTTTTGATTTAGAACATAGGACAGTCATGACCTTGAAACATAAATCCATCAATATGGGAAGTATTACAGATAATTACATAAATGACCTTGAAACATAAATCCATCAATATGGGAAGTATTACAGATAATTACATAAATTACATAAGCATATAGTAACATAGTAACATAACGCATGCTAGAAGTATATAACATAATCAAATAATCATAAATTGAAAATTTATAAATGTCCATAAGTCCATTGTCCATTAGTCTCATCTTGTGTGAGGAAGTCCAATGATTCCTGCTGATTTTAAAGTTCTTTAACAGTCTTTTTATTATCCATGCTCTTTCGGTGTAAGATGTTTCTTAGATCTTCTCCTTTATTTTGAGGTCTTTCTCTTTTTCTGTCTCTCTCTGGTGGACAAGGCGAATATGACTCGTTGGCACCCATCTGATTCCTTCTCCTGCTGAAGAAATACAAGCAAACCCTCTCCCCCAGGCAGTTAACCTATCTGGTCCCTTCCATTCACCACTTTCTGGATCTCTCCACATCACCTGGCGATTATCTAAGGACAGTGGAGATGCTCTCACTGGACACTGCCCTTCTGGTGGGTTATAAAACCTGTCTGCTGGAGCCAGTGCATCTTTGTCAAAAATTAGAAAATTAATGGTATAGAGGACTAAATTTAGAAGTTCCCTAGGGCTACCTGTGGCTCCCCCTTTCTTTTGTTTTTGGAGGAGTGTCTTAATATCTCTGTTTCTTCTCTCTACTATTGCCTGCCCTTGAGGATTAAAGGGTATGCCCGTGGTATGTAAAATCTTATACTGTGCACAAAAGTGTGTAAAATGTTTGGACGTATATGCAGGTCCATTGTCTGTTTTTATTGCTTGTGGCACACCCATAATTGCAAAAGCTTGTATAAGGAATTCAGTGACCACTCGGGCTGTCTCTTTTGCTGCTGGCATTGCAAATGTGAATCCTGAAAAGGTGTCTATCACTACATGGATAAAAGATAGACGACCAAAAGATTTATAATGGGTCACATCCATTTGCCAGATTTCATTGGGTCTCAAACCACGAGGATTCTTCCCTGGAGGGAGTGTAGGAGCATGGAAAGGAAGACAAGCTGTACAGCTTTTTACTATGCTCCTAGCTTCCTCTCTTGTGATTCCAAATTGTAAACGTAAAGCTCGAGCAGCCTGATGATATTTAGAATGAGATTCTTGTGCTTCCTGAAATAAAGGACTACTGGCTAACATGGTTAGAAGGCTATCTGCCTTTGAATTTCCATCAAAAATGGGACCTGGGAGTCCACTATGTGAGTGGACATGCAAGATATAAATCTTGCCTGGATGTTTTCTCACTTGCTCTTGAAGTTCCTTAAAGAGCTGATAAATATTGGAGGCTGCAAATTTTATTTGGGCTGACTTTTGGAGAATGCTAAGTTTTTGGAGAATGGTTAAAAAGTATTTCCTTCATTTGTGCTTTTTTAGAAACTCCTCTTGGATAAATGAGCATCTTAGAAAGCAAACTTTTAATGAGAAAGGGAGAATTTTCTGGGTAATAACTTCTTTCAGCATAGACAATAGTTGCATAGCTTTCCAATTAGAAGATAATAACAAAGTAAGCCAGAACAAGAGGCAACAAAAGATTTAGATTTAGATGTTGCCCTCAGCTATAGCACAAGTTATTCTGATGCTGAAAATTTGATGGGAAAGGAGTTGCCTTTCTAACAGACCCAAGTTTCCGCCCCCCTTGGGGTTGTCTATATGATAGCACTATGAGATAGATTGGCGTAGATCCCTGGAATTAATGGGTGTCCCAGAATTTAAAGAGGTACATTTTACCCACCACAGATATATTTCCTAGTAAATCAAGTCTAAAACACTGGGATTTTCTAAGTCTGGATGATTCCTTGGAACTCGCATAGGCAGAGAGAGAACAAGAAGAAGGAAGTGAGAATCCCTGGAGATGGAGTTCATCCTCTGAGATATCTGGTCAATCTCAATGAATGTTGTCATTATAATATTGTGGAAAAATCATGGGGTTTGGAGTCAGAGGACCTGGGTTGGAATTTTAGCTATAGTAATAGTGCATGTATGACTGGGCAAATCTCTTAACCCTTCTGCTAATGGATTTCTTCATGTATAAAAAGAAAAGTTTTGAAATAAAATAAAAACTGTGTTTTTATGAGATATTGTTTGGATTGGTTTTGTATTTTCTGCATAGTATAATAAATTATAATAAAGTGCCTTGTTTCCCATATGCCTTGTTACCTTGAGTACTTGAATGGAATCTAGAGACTCATCAATTAATGTATGGAAGAGACAATTTTGGGTGTAGGCAAATTTAGTTAAACAGATATGAATGGGGACAGTCCCTTAAAATTAAATCCAATATTTACAAACCCAGAAATTGTTACTAGGCCATGGGTTATGCAAAAATGAATTATTGAAGTAGGTTATAAAATCTTTACTGAAAGATCTTTCAGAATTTTCTTATGTTTTTGGTATGATAACTGCTCTCTGAGGATAGAAATATGTTTTCACCAGCTTTTAATTTTCTGATTTTGCCATTATACAAATATAATTATAATTATAATTATTATTATTATTATTATTGTTATTATTATGATAAAGTTACGATTATATGATTTCACATCACAAGAGGTCATTAAGCACAGTTGGGTGAATATGTTGTCAGAGATAGTATTTGGGCTATTCTCACTCTGGTATGGATTAGACTTAATGACTTCTGACATTCTTTCGCTGCCAACATTTATGATTCTATGTTTTTAATTATTTTGTTTTGACAGGATCTGTGATTTCATCAACATAGAGAGGTTTAGGATGGAAATTTCCTCTACCAATGCAGATACCATAGTATATGAAGAACTTTGTTAAACTAAAGTAATTTCAGTGAAAGGCAATTAAAGTGGTAAAAGAATTCTAAACCACACTTGAATTGAACACTAGGGGAAAACCAAATGGTTTTTTGTTGTTATTATTGTCCATGTTGTTTTATCCCAGAGAGAGACTTCTGAAATAGAAGAGTATGATCCTGGTTTAAAATGCTTTAGTGGTCATCATATGGAAAAGAAATTTTAATTGTTTTTTTGGTCCCAGAGAAAGGACCTCAAAGAAATAAGTGGAAGTTGCTGAGGGGAAGCACAAATGAAGGAAATACTTTTTAACCATTCTCCAAAAACTTAGCATTCTCCAAAAGTCAAAGATTCTGCCTAATGAGATTGTGAGTTTGCCACTTATGGTGGTATTTGATCAGAAGCTGGTTATCAGTTTACTATGACTAATAAAAGTGGAGGTTATTGGCCAGATAGGCCAGATGAAATGACCTCTTCAGAATTTTCCAACTGAAGTTCTTTGAGATTATGTTTATTTATTGAAAGTGAAATCTCATTCAGCACATAGGGATTGAAGTAATGACTGGAAATAGCTAATTGTTTATTTTTATTCCTTGATGCTGAGTTTTTGCTAGTCAAATTAAATCACAGAATCAGAGTAGAAAAACTCTCAGAGGACAATCCTTACTTGAACAATAATTTCCTCTACAGTATAGTCCTAAGCCAGTCAGCTTGCCAGTATCACTAGGAGAACTCACTACATCCCATGGCATTACATTTTGGGATTCCTTTATTTAATAGAAGTTTTATTGTTATTGATATGCCAAATCTAAATTTTCTTTTTTGACAACTTCTTCCCATTGATCTTAATTCAGCCCTTTGGGGCTAAGCTGAACAAAGAAAATCTTTTTTTCTCATGACAATTGTTTGAGTACCTTAAGGTGATTGCTATGAATATTCTAAGTCTTTTCTTTTTCAGGATGAATGTCCTTAATTTCTTCAGTTGATGCTCATATGACATGACCTACATGAAGGTTCTTCAACAATCTCTTTTCTGTCACCTTATTAATGTTTTTCCTGAAGTGTAATGCTCAAGACCAAACATTGTATTTCAGTATTAGAGTTACCCAAGTATAGTACTTCCTATTCGGGATACTTTTTCTTAATGTAACCTATATTGTATTAGATTTCTTTTCTGCTATATTATACTGTGAACAAAAATGTGAAGAAAAATCTTCAGATTTTCTTAGATGAACTAAGATTAGATTGTTAAACTTAAAAATCAGGACAATTTGGATTCAAATCACCTTTCTGAAAAGTTCTAAATAGTCATGAGCAAATGACTTAAGCTCTCTGAACCTCAGTTCTTTCTCTGAAATTAATATCTGTATAACTTATACCACAGATTATTATGGTTCTCAGGAATGATAGCTTAGGTAAAGCACTCTGTACCCTTTAAAATGCATGTAAATGTCAAATATTATTGATTCAGTCAAAGATTTCAATAATTTTCTTTGCTGCCCATATTGAACTTGGGAGCCATGAAAATTCCCAGAGCTTTTTCAGATGAACTGATTTCTATGCCTATCCCATTTGATACTCAACAAGTTTATTTTTGAACATGTATAAGAATTTTCATTTATGTCAATCAACTTAAAGATGTAAGCTGTGAGATCTCTGTGGATTTTGATGTTATTGTCCAGTATTTTGTATATTTTCTCTAGCTTTATATAATCTGAAAATTTGATAAATATGTCATATATCCCTTCATTTAAGTAATATTAAACAAAACAGCATTAAAAACATTGTTCCCTAGGTCTATATACTTGTGATTCCTTCTGAAATATTTGATAATCCTTAACATCTATAGACATTTATAGTATTCTGGAAACATTAAGGGCTTTGGAGTAAGAGGACCTCAGTTGGAATCCTATCTACAACAGTAGTTTCTGTATTCTTGGACAAATTCCAACTTTTGTAAAATGAAAGAGTTATTGTAACAATCTGAAAAGATCAATCTAATTCTTAATCTGTAAATTTATAATATGGATTTGGCCATTTATTTTCCAATCCCTGAAAATATATCACATTTCTTTATATTTTTCATAAGTTTAATATGAGAAATATTTTTCATATGCTTAGCTAGGTCAAATATATTTACTGCATTCTCCATCTATCCATATAGTGACTCATCCAAAAAAAAAAAGAAAGTGAGTTTATTATAATATGACCTGTTTTTGATGAAATTATGCCAGTAATTTGTGATCATTACTTTTTTTTCTAAATGTTTATTAGCCATCATTTTAATACATATTCTAGAATTCTGCCAGAATGAACTATAGTTTGCAGAATCTATTTTCTCATCCTCCCACCCTTAATTTTTTAGGACAATAATTAAAGTCCCCCATCACTATTTCTATTATGTATTTATAAAAGATTTATAATTTCTACCATCTACTTCTTCATTTCCCCCAAGTTGTCTATAGCATTCCCCAATGACAATATCACTTATGTTTCTACTTCCATCAATTTTAAATTAAGTATTCCCCATCATGTTCCCACTTCCTCTTGATTTCCAAATTTTCTCAAATGAAAGTATTTTTCTAATAGACAATATTACCTCTCTTTTTTATCTATCCTATTCTTTTCTTAAAAATTAAATTAATTTTTTACTTAATTTACATGTAAAGATAGTTTTCAACATTCATCTTTTTTTCCTCCCTCACTTGATTTCTTCCTCTTTCCCCAAGAGAGTAAGCAACATGATATAGGTTATATACATGCAATCATTTTCAACATATTTTCACATTAGTCCTGTTGTGAAAGAAAAATCAAAACAAAATGAAGGTGAAAATAATATGCTTTGAACCACATTTTTTTCATCCCAAGTCCCACAACTTATTTTGCCATACCCAACTAATGGGCATCCACTCTATTTCCAATTTCTTACCACTACAAAAACAGGCGATATAGACATTTTTTCATGTGTGGGTCCATATGACCTTTTTAGGATATAGACCCAGTAGTATCACTGCTGGGATCAAAGGGTATGCATAATTTTGTGGCCCTTTGGGTATAGTTCCAAATTGTTCTTCAAAGTGGCTGAATTAGTTCACAATTCCATCAAAATGAATGCATTAGTGTCCAAGTTTTCCCACATCCCTTCCAATATTTATATGATTTTTTTTCTGTCATTTTAGCTAATATGATAGATGTGAAGTGGTACCTCAGAGTTATTTTAATTTGTATTTCTCTAATCGATAGTGATTTAGAGCATTTTTAATATGATTATAAACTATCCTGTTATTTTTAAGGTTAATTTTTCTAGATCCATATTCTAGGCATGAATTTTAACTACCAAATTTCAGTGATTCCTGTGAGGTCAAATTTGTCCAGTGCTTTAGGATTTTTATTTTAACTTTTTGTTATTCTCTCTCTGTGACTAAGACTCTACCTTACAAAAGCAAGTTGGACACAATAGAGACCTGGGGTTTCATATACAATACTCTTTTTTTGTTGGGCTATTTATATGAAGCTTCTCATTCCATTTGTTGCATAGTTCAGAATACTTTTTTCAAAAAATTAAAATGACTATACAGTTCTTTTCTGCTCTCTTCTCTTCCTTCCACCTTCTTTACTTTAACCCACATAAAGGACTCTATCTAACCCTCCATAATCACTCCAATGAGGAACATTGCTTTTGTTGCTGATTATGTTCTAATATAAAACCTAATTTCATTATTTAATTTATTTATTTCTCCACGACTTAGACATTGACTTGAACTAAACATTCTAATATATAGTTTTCTGACTTGGTCCCTGTATCTTAGTAATAAATTAATCCTCTTCTGCCCAAGACTATAGAAATTCTTTGCTCCCTCTTATTCTTTTTAGAAAATGGAGTCCAACTCCTAACCTGCCAGATCCTATGACTAGGACCCCATTTCAGCTGCCAGATACCTCAGATGTTAAAGCATCTTTCTGGAACTCTGCCTATTAATTATCTGCTGCCAGACTCCACTGACACCATGATCTCTGCCCAGTACCCAAAACATCCATCTAACTGCCACTTTTTGTTGGACTTCCTTATTTGTCTGTCTGTGCTTCCTTCTATTGTTTGCTGCTCTAATTTTCTAGATCATTTTGGGTCTGGCTTTGTCTCTAGCCCCTGGTACTCTTAATTGGTTGAAAATCAAAGCTTATAGAGGAAAGTCAATAATAATAATAATAATAATAATAATAAATAATAATAATAATAATAATATGTGAGATACTTCTAGGTCACATGTTGCTGATTTCTGTTTTCCTAGTTTGTTAATAGTCTTTTTTTCTTCTGGAGTGGAGGAATGATGATTTTTGTCATAAAAGTAATTTGTAGATTTGGTTCACAAAGGTGCATATTAAAGGACTCTGATGATGAGAATAAATTCCACAGGACCACAAATGACTAACCTAGAGTCTTTTAATTTAAGAGGAGGCAGTGTGTTATAGTAGAAAGTCTACTGGTTCAGGAGTCAGAATCAGTCCTCTTTTATTTAAGTACCTATAATGTGTCAGGTGCTGAACCAAGTTCCTGGGATACAAAAATGGCAAAAGATAGTCCTTGCCCTCAAGGAGCTTTGAATCTAATGGGGGAAGACAACAAACACACAAAGAGTTAAATCCCAAACAAACTACCCAAAGTTAAATCCAAATTACTTGCATGTCAGGGCCTCACTTCCTTGATGTCATGGTCCTCTTTCAGAATGAAGGACAAACAACAATAAGAGTAGAGTTGCCTGACTGGGTACCCAGCTGAAATGGTTCTCTCTCTCTCTCTCTCTCTCTCTCTCTCTCTCTCTCTCTCTCTCTCTCTCTCTCTCTCTCTCTCTCTGTCTCTCTCTCTCTCTGTCTCTCTGTCTCTCTCTCTCTCTGTCTCTCTCTCTGTCTCTCTCTGTCTCTCTCTCTCTCTCTGCGTGTGTCTCTCTCCCCGTCTCTCTCTCTCTCTCTCTCTCTCTCTCTCTCTCTCTCTCTCTCTCTCTCTCTCTCTCTCTCTCTCATTTATTTCTTTATAGGGTAACATACACTTAATTGTGGATGCTCTGCCCAGTAAATTTAATTTTTTGACAACTAAAACTTTTCAATATTTCTTGGGATATAGACTCTAGATTTCTTTCTTGAGGACCATGTAAACTAAAATCACTCTGGCCAGAGTGAAAAGGCTCCAGATTTTGTGAGCTGTTCCAGAATAAAGTAAGGATGGTGCTGAAGTCCCAGGAAATGCCTCTGCTCTCTGTTGGATGAAATTAAAAGTACATGAATGAGTATATGCAAAACATATATAAAATAAAATATAATTCATTTTAGGAAGCAAGGTGGCAGCCAGAGGGATAAAAAATATTTCATGTAGAAGGAGAACATTTATCAGAGTTTTGAAGAATATAAGGCAGGTGATTTTAAACACTCTGAGTGGCCAGTGAAAATTAATGAAGATGATTGATGGAGTGCCATGTGTGAGGAATAGCAAGAAGACCAATGGCTGGACAAGTGTATGGGAAGGAATTATAGTTGTGAACCATGTCAGGGTTACCATTTCTTTTTTTTTCCTAACAGCTCAAGTACAACAATTGTATGTGCAACCAAATAATACTTCTAGAAATAACAAATTTTGAATGTTAGGCCATGATTTTAAAATACATACAAACATATACACATACATATATATATACACATATAATATATATATATATATATATATATATATATATATATATATATATATATATATATATATATATATATATATATATATATATATATATATATATATATGGAGAAACATAGAATCTGAAGTCAATTGTTGAGCAAATATGGAAAACATACCCTCTACAGAGTCACTAATCAGATGCTCTGAATTAGTAGGCAGAATTCGTGAAATGCTCAAAGGAAGCCACCCTAGATCTGTGAAATATCAACTGTGAGATCTAGTGTCCTTTGGAAATGGAGATGAGAAAATTAATGTTGATGGCACAGGATATCTTTTATCTTTAGGGAAACTTAACTATGATATTTTACTTTCTTGGCCAATAATTCTTATCCCAGCTGAATGCTAACCATTCCAAACCAGCAGCTGTGAGAGCAATGAACACTAGATTTGGAGGCAGCATATCAGGGAACCCTGGGAAGATACCTGGCATCAGAATACTATATGACTTTGAGCAAATTACTTATTTGGGTCTCAAATTTTTCTTTTCTGTATTGAAGAGGTCCAACTAAATGATGTCTAAAGTCTCTCTTCTAGCTTTAAATTTATATGATTCCATCATCAAGTATTTGCAAGTTATGAATTTATTGTTAGGGATTTTTCATCTTTTTAATAGTTTTCCTACTCTTAAATTTACTTTCAGTGGTCTATGATACAACCTTGTTAGGAGTTTTGGTTTTATCTCACATGACATTCCCAGTCCATGCCTTTTCGTTGGCTACATCTATAAAGTACTCTTTACCTCTGACTCTGCCTTTCCCGGCTTCCTTCAAGACTCAGTTCAAATATTCCTTTCTGTAGTTGATCTTGTGCATTTTTGTCAAGTATATACACACATACACACAATGCATATGTATATGCACATATACATGTAAACACATATGACATAAATGAAAGGAAACCTAAGGGAAAAAATGTACATGTGTACTTTTATGAACACAAAGATATGTGCATGCAAAATATGCCTTATATGTACCTTTTTTTAACATGTTGAATGTGAGTTGCTTTAAAAAATAATGTGAGTTGCTTGAGGATAGAGATGTTTTTATCCTTTTTTTGTGTCCCTAGGGGACAGTATCTGCCCCCTATATATTTTCTTATGCTAAATTGACTAATATATTTTCTTGCTATCTCTTTGGATGAGCCAAAGACAGATTCCATAAGAATGAATAGAAGAATCCATACAAAATTAGCCTCTATGATCAAGGTGCTTAAATAATTGTTCCAAAGATTAAATTAGAATTGGTTGGACACAGGAACTCAGTTTTTCAATGAGAACTAAAACAAAGCAAGGTCCATTGAATATAAATCATGAATTAAATGGTTTTGGAATAATGAGGAGAGAAAAGTTAAGGGCATGGGAGTGTTGCTGTTGGGAATATAGGACCATAATATTATAGCATTTTGAACATAGAAACTGAAGTTTACTACAAGAGGCAGTAAGATCACTAAAAGTGGTGATGAAGGCCTGAGTTAGATTCCATATGAGGATTGGTTGAAAGAAGTGAGGAGATTTATCCAAAAGAAGACAAATCTTAAGAGACCTTAAAGATTTCCTCAAATATATGAAGATCTATCATTTTCCAGAAAGTTTAGAGAGTTATTAGTAGAAGCCACAAAGAGGTAAATTTAGGTCTGATGCACAGGAAAAATTGCTAATATAATACTTTCAGAAGATTTCTCCTTGTTGTTGATCGTTAAGATGAGGCTGGATAATTGCTTGTTAGAATTTGGGAGAGAATCACTTTTTCAGTTCTGGGATGAGGATGGCTATTATTATTCCAATTATGGAATTAGGCGATTCTATGAATTTGGTTCAAATTCTGGTTCTTCTACATAGCAACTAAATTATGTTATGAATTATATTAAATACACATTATATTATGTTATTATATATATATATTATATATTATATAAATGATACTATAAAATCACTTAATCTTTCTGGTCTCGATTTCCTCAATCTGTAAAATGAGGAGATTGCATTGGATGATTTTTCTTTTCTCTTCAATCTCTGAATCTATGAAAAAAAGTTCTGCTTTTAAATAAAATCTTCTCCTACTGTTTGTTGAAGAAATAAAATTTATTTTTATTAATAAGCCATGACCTCAAGAGCCAAAGAAATAGAGTTGAAATTCAAGTCCATTCAGAGAGATGTCTTGAAGTCAGCCAAACCTCAGCGTGGCAAGTTTGGTTTGGCATGGCCTATACCTTGCTCCAATGTTTGTCTTATGTTGTAAATTGCATTTCCTTTTTACCACATTGAAACATTAAATAATGTAACTAATACTTTCTAGTTCCACAATGCCTTTCAAAAGTCTGGATGGTATTTAGAAGGGAGAAAATGATATTCAGGATTTAGCTGATCAGAAAAAAAAGTGCATGTATGTGTGTATATATATATATATATATATATATTTGTGTGTGTATGTATATATATATATATTTTTTTTTTCCTTAACAGCATACAATATGAGATCAAGGAATCAGAACAAGAGGAAATTTCAGAAATGACCTAGTCTGTGCTTTTTTCTTTTATAGATAAAGAAATATAGTGGTGTACTGGTAAATGTTTAATTGGCTCTCATATATAAACACACACATATGTACATGCATTTGCCACACTTTCAAATTTAATCTACATTAATATTTTCTCCAATATTTTTAATTCTAGAAATAAATATAAAGATAAATTAAGTTCTGAGTTGTGTAACATTTTTCTATTTCAAAGATGTAAATTTTAACAATTAGTTCGTGTAACCCATTTCTAAGGTATCTCCAGCACTCTCCTAAAAATATTACCAGAAATTTTAATGAACCTGTCCAAGTGGTTAATTCTTGTGGTCAATTAAAAGAAAAGATAAGATCCAAATTCAGGCTTCTGACTCTCAGATTAGTGTCTTGTCTGTATAACACAAGTATCCTTAAGAATAGTGGATTTCCACTATTGATCAGAGAAATGCAAATTAACACAACTCTGAGATATCATTACACACCTGTCAGATTGGCTAAGATGACAGGAACAAATAATGATGAATGTTGGAGGGGATGTGGGAAAACTGGGAGATTGGTGCATTGTTGGTGGAGTTGTGAAAGAATCCAGCCATTCTGGAGAGCAATCTGGAATTATGCCCAAAAAGTTATCAAACTGTACATACCCTTTGACCCAGCATTGCTGCTAATGGGCTTATATCCCAAAGAGATACTAAAGAAGGGAAAGGGACCTGTATGGGCCAAAATGTTTGTGGCAGCCCTTTTTGTAGTGGCTAGAAGCTGGAAAATGAATGGATGTCCATCAATTGGAGAATGGTTGGGTAAATTATGGTATATGAAGGTTATGGAATATTATTGTTCTGTAAGAAATGACCAGCAGGAGGAATACAGAGAGGCTTGGAGAGACTTACATCAACTGATGCTGAGTGAAATGAGCAGAACTAGAAGATCATTATATACTTCAACAATGATACTGAATGAGGATGTATTCTGATGGAAGTGGATATCTTCAACATAGAGAAGAGCTAATCCAATTCCAATTGATCAATGATGGACAGAATCAGCTACACCCAGAAAAGAAACACTGGGAAATGAGTGTAAACTGTGAGCATTTTTTGTTTTTCTCCCCAGGTTATTTTTATCTTCTGAATCCAATCCTTCCTTTGCAACAACAACAAAATTCAGTTCTGCACATATATATTGTACCTAGGATATACTATAACATATTTAATATGTATGGGAATGCCTGCCATTTGGGGGGGAGGAGGGAAAGAGGGAAAAATTCGGAACAGAAGGGAGTACAAGGGATAATGTTGTAAAAATGTTTATATATAAATTAAAAAAAAAAAAAACCTACCCATGCCATAAGTCATAAGCCCTCCTTCTCAGGAAGGCTGACTTCCACTCACAAGCATTTTCTTCATTTTGAAATTAAACTTTTTGTTTCCTGAAAAAAAAAAAAAAGAATAGTGGATTTCCCCAAAAAGTATATAAATGGCAACTCCTTGGCAACATTCATATAATGGGAAAAAAAAACTGACATTAAAATGTTAGGTAGTCTCTGGCAAGGTACAGAAAAAGACAATGTCAGTATAGTCACATAGTGCTTCAGGTCTTTTCTGATTTAGAAGAAAACTTCTATGTAGAAAAACTAATTTAGTTTGATCTTGGTTTCCATGATGAATATTTTAGCTACTTTCAATTCCTTGCATGTTTTAAGAAATGGAATATAGGGGCAGCTAGGTGATGCAGTAGATAGAGCACCAGCCCTGAATTCAGGAGGACCTAGATTAAAATTTGGATTTAGACACTTAACACTTCCTAGCTGTGTAACCTTAGGCAAGTCACTTAATCCCAATTGCCTCAAGGGAAAAAAAAGAAATGGAATATAGTAAAGAAGAAAATATCTTAAGATTTTTGTGATACAAGTTAACTTAGGTAGAATTATGGCCCATTTCTGTTTCTTTGCCCCCAGAATATGGAATGTTGGGATTGATATTGGAAGCAGCTCTGAGAACCAATTATTGTCAGATTCTGTTTGCTGGGCTGCCAGACGATATTTTGGCTTAACTTCAGTCCATTCGGAACACAGCTGTTCAGTTGTTGACAAAAAACTAAGGAAATATGAACATGTTCCACCCTCTCAGAAATCCTCATTTACTGGCAACCAAAAGGGTTGATCTGAAATTTTCTTATTGTAGTTTAAGTCAATGCAATGCCTTGGCAAGTCTTTTATACCGAATGGATCATCCTTGTGCTCCAGCTCACAGAATGATCCATTCAGCTATTAACTGGGCCCTGGCAGGGAAGGGTGGGGTAGAGTGGAGCTCTATCACCATGGCACATGCTCTGTCACACACAAGTTTTTCTGAGGTGAAAATGTCCACATATAAGGATTTTGCTATTTTTTTTAAAAAAAGGATCTAGGTCCAGGAGCTAATTTTTATATATCAGTGCTCAAAGTATCTTCTAATCTGATAATGGATTCATACACATGAGGATTTTTTTCCTTTTTTTTTTAAACTTCTCTGTAAATAATTCCCTATCCAACAATAAAGCCATGACAAAGTTGACTTAGTTTTGTCCATAATATAACATAGTCACACCATTTGCTAAGAGGTCTTTTTGTTATTGAATGAAAGAAAACCGTGTTCACTAGGCTAAAAAGACATACCAGCTGCAGATTATTTTTCTCATTTTTTTGAAATAAAAAATTAAAAACGTAGCCAGACAATTTCTCACCTACTCATCTTCAACTAAAGCAAGATACCATCTGTTACATATCCACTTAATGGGCACCATGACAAATCAGAGTACACCAAGGGCCTGGGACACTATATACTACTCACCAGGAGTCCCTGACTTGGCCTTAAGAAGGTCCTGACCTGGGGATAAGAGAACAGCTGGCAATTAACTTGCAGCTGGATTCAATCAGGAATGATGAAAGAAAGGGCTACACCTAATTAAGAAGGGTCAGGCGGCCTGGCCAAGTTTGAGCTTGGAAAACCAATTAGTTACCTGAGGTCTGCAAGGTTTTTGAACTTCTTGTGTTTCCTCTTGGCTGAAGTTATTTGTTACAGAGTGATTTCTGAATTTTTTTCCCTTTCCTTTCCTTTTCCCTTGGGTTTAAATGGCTGCTGATGAAGTTGAGAGGCTTCAACATTTTCCCAATATATACTTGAATTCACTACAGTGGGGCACTGAGAAAAATGACAAATTGCAATGGCCCGTCTAAGTACTTATTACCTGTCCTATTGTCCTATTAGTTAACTAACCTCTAGATTGAACTTCTCCATCTTTCTCCACTTGGAAGCTTCTTTACAGCAGCTGATGAGGTCCCTCTTCAATCTGTTCATTTGACAGCCCCCATTGTGTTCAAGAAAAGAGCAAGGAAGTGTCTGCCTGAGAGGTCTGGTTATTCTAGAGAAAAGAAAAAGGGGTGAGAAGCAGGGATAACAGGATAAAGAAAGAATGATGTTGAGAAAGAAAATCAACAAGCATTTATTAAGTAACATCTGTGTGCCAAGCACTATGCTAAGCATTGGGCATACAAAGAAAGGCAAAACAAACAAACAAAAACAAAACAAAAGAAACAAAACAAAAGCAGTCTCTGTTCCAGAAGGGCAATGGAAAGGTGGTGATAAAACTAGGATTAGGAAACTATGGAAAGAATCTGATTTTGAGCTGAGGAAAACTGTTAAAAGAAAAATGCTTTAAGTGGATCTTTTTGTTTGCTTTTTCACATTTTTAAATTAATGTCTTTTAATTTTCATAATACATGCAAAGATAGTTTTTGCAAAACACTGTGTTCTAAATTTTTCTCTCTCCCTTCTCTGCACTCTTTCCCATAGATAGCAAGTAATCCAATATAGGTTAAACATGTGCAGTTCTTCTGTACGTGTTTCCACATTCATCATGCTGCACAAGAAAAATCAGATCAAAAAGGGGGAAAAAAGAGAAAGGAAACAAAATGTAATCAAATAACAACAAAAAGGTGATAATACTATTTGTGATATACATTCAATCCCTAGGTGTTGATGGCTCTCTCCATCACAAGCCCATTAGAACTTATTTGAATCACCTCACTGTTGAAAAGAGCCACGTCCAACAGAATTGATCATCACATAATCTTATTGTTACTGTGTATAATATTCTCTTGGCTTCTACTCACTTCATTTACCATCGGTTCATGTAAGTCTTTCCAGGCCTTTATGAAATTATCCTGCTGATCATTTTCTATAGAACAATAATATTCATATACTGTTACTTATTCAGCCATTCTCTAACTGATGGGCATCCACTTGCTTCCACTTAGTTTCCAATTGCTTGCTACTACAAAAAAGGCTGCTACAAAACTTTTTGCATATGTGGGTCCCTTTTGCTTTTTTGTGATCTTTGGGTTATAGGCCAGTTAGAGACATTGCTGAATCAAAAAGAGTGCAGTTTTATTTTGGGGGCCATAGTTCCCAATTGCTTTCCAGAATGGTTGGATCAGTTTACAACTCCACCAACAATGGATTAGTGTCCCAGTTTTCCCACATCCCCTCTAACATTTATCATTATCTTTTCCTATGTTTTTATACCTCAGACTTGTCTTAATTTTCATTTCTCTGATCAGTTGTGATCTAGAGCTTTTTTCCATATGTCTAGAAATGGTTTTAATTTCTTCATCTGAAAATTGTCTGTTCGTATCCTTTGATTATTTATCAATTGGAGAATGGCTTGTATTCTTATAAATTTGAGTCAATTCTCTATGTATTTAGGAATGAGACCTTTATCAGAGTCCTTGGATATAAAAAAAAGATTTCCCCCATTTTTCTGCTTCCATTCTAGTCTTATCTGCATTGGTCTTTTTAATACAAAACCTTTTTATTTAATATAATCAAATTTATACATTTTGCATTTCACAATGTACTCTAATTTTTCTTTAGCCAAAAATCCTTCCTTCTTCACAGATCTGAGAGGCAAATTATCCTTTGTTCTAATTTGCTTATGGTATCACTCTTTATGTCTAAACCAGGAACTCATTTTGTCTTTTTCTTATGATACAGTGTTAAATATTAATGCCTAGTTTCTGCCATACTATTTTCCAATTTTCTCAGCAATTTCAGATAGTGAGTTTTTATCCCAGAAACTAGGGTCTTTGGGTTATCAAACACTAGATTACTATGGCTATTGACTATTGAATCTCATGAACCTAATATATTCCACTGATCAACTACTATATTTCTTGCTAGTACCACTAGTTTTGATGACCACTGCTTCATAATATAGTTTTAGGTATGGTACAGCTAAACCACCTTCATTTGAATTTATTTCTTTAATTCTCTTGAAATTCTTGATCTTTTGTTCTTTCACATGAACTCTGTTTTGTTTTACTTTGTTTTTTTAGCTTTTTATTTACAAGACATATGAATGGGTAATTTTTCAGCATTGACTCTTACAAAACCTTCTGTTCCAATTTTTCCCCTCCTTCAGCACACCTCCTCCCCTAGATGGCAGGTAGACCAATACATGTTAAATATGTTAAAGTATATGTTAAATATGATATATGTATACATATTTATATATTATGTTGCTGCACAAGAAAAATGAGATTTAGAAATAAGGTAAAAAAAAAAAAAACCTGAGAAGGAAAAATGCAAGCAACAATAACAGAAAACTGGAAATGCTATGTTGTGGTCCACACTCTTTTTCCATAATTTTTTCACTGGGTCTAGCTGGTTCTCGTCATTACTTCATTACTGAACAATTGGAATTGATTTGGTTCATGTCATTTTTGAAGAGAGCCATGTCCATTAGAATTGATCATCATATAGTATTGTTGTTGAACTATATAATGATCTCCTGGTTCTGCTCATTTCACTTAGCATCAGTTCATGTAAGTCTCACCAGACATTTCTGAAATCATCCTGCTGGTCATTTCTTACAGAACAATAATATTCCATAACCTTCATAAACCACATTTTATTTAGCCATTCTCCAATTGATGGGCATCTATTCAATTTCCATTTCTAGCCACTACTAAAAGGGTTGCCACAAACATTTTTGCACATATAATCCCGTTCCCTTCTTTAAGATCTCATTGGAATATAAGCCCAGTAGTAATACTGCTGGATCACAGTTTGATAGCTTTTTGAGCATAATTCCAAATTGCTCTCTAGAATGGTTGGATGCATTCACAATTCCACCAAAAATGTATAAGTGTCCCAGTTTTCCCACCTCCCCTCCAACATTCTGCATTATCTTTCCCTGTAATTCTAGCCAATCACATTTATGGTTCAAATTACTTATTCTGTGTTTCTTGCCATCTTATTATCCCCAGATTATGCTTTTCTTTTTCTTTCCCAGCTTGCCCTCTCCCCAGTATTAAATTTATGGACACCATTTGCCTTACACAACTCTTCCTGTTTAGAATCCCTCCCAGTCCCTTTGAATCCCTTCCTCTTTTTATATCTTTCCCTTATTATTCTTTTCCTTTTTCCTTTTCCTCCCCCACTTTTTAATGAGATGAGAGAAGTTTCTCTGTAAATCACATATGTTAATTATTTTCTCTTTGAGACAAATCTGATGAGAGTAAAATTCACACAATGTTCCTCCCTCTCTCCAAATTCCCTCATATATGACAGGTTTCCTTTTCCTCCTCATAGGATGAAGTTTCCCTCTTAGTATCTCCCCTTTTCCTTTTTTCTGATACTATCCCCTTTCCATTTCTACTTCATTTTTTTATATTGTCGGTAAAATCAAATTATACATGCACTCTATGTATTTCCATAACAGAAAAACTCTCAGGAGTTCTTTTTACCTTTTTTTGCTTCTCTTGAGTCCTATAGTTGGAGATCAGATTTTCTGTTTAGCTCTGTTTTTTTATTTTTTTCATTAGAAACAAATGGAATTCACCTGTTTCATTAAATGTCCATCTTCTTCCCTGGAAGAAAATGCTCAGCTTAGCTGGGTAGTTTATTCTTAGCTGCCTTCCAAGTTCTTTTGCCTTTCAGAATATCAGATTACAGGCCCAAAATCCTTTAATGTGGAAGCAGTTAGATACTTATTGATCCTTATTTGTGGCTCCTCTGTATTTGAACTGGTTTTTTTGTTGTTGTTTGTTTGGTTGGTTTTTGTTTTGTTTTGTTTTGTTTTGTTTGGCTGCTTGTAATATTTTTCCTTAGTCTATTAGTTCTGAAATTTAGCCACAATATTCCTTGGAGTTTTTATGTTCGATGAATTCTTTCAATGCCTATTTTATCTTCTGATTCTATTATAATCTGGGTAGTTCTCTTTGATGATTTCCTGTAAAATAGTGTCTAGGCTATTTTTTTAATCATTATTTTCAGAAAGTCCAATAATCCTCAGGGTAGCTCTCCTAGATCTATTTTCCAGGTCTTGTTTTTCCAAGTAGATATTTAATATTATTTTCTATTTTTTCATTTTTTTTTGTTTTGCTTGACTGATTCTTGATATATCAACGAATCATTCATTTTTATTTGTTCAGTTCTGATTTTTAATGAGTTATTTTCTTCATTAGCTTTTTATAACTTCTTTTTCTATATGTCCAATTGAGATTTTAAATGAGTTGTTTTGTTCTATGTAATTTTTTTTCCATTTCACTATTTTTTTTATTTTTTATTTTTTTACTGAGTTATTTTCTTTTTCTAATTCACAAATCCTACTTTCCTGGGAATTCTTTATCTTTTCCAATTCACAAATTTTGTTTCCCTGAGAGTTCTTTAACTTTTCCAATTCACCTTTCAGGAAGTTGTTTTCTTGTTCTATTTTATCAAATTTTTCTTTAAATTAGTTATATGCCTTTTTTGAATTCTCTTGCATAGCTTCTCTTTCCTTTCTGCATTTTTCTTCTAGCTCTCTTTTAAGAGTCTTTATAAGTTCTTCTAGGAGAGCCTTGTGATGGGGGCCAGGTTACATTCCCCTTTGGAGTTTTGTCTGGAGACTGTCTGCTATTAGTCTCCTTGGGGTTGAAAACCTGCTCTCTTTCTCTATGGAAGCTGTCAATGGATAGCCTTCACTTGGCCTTCTTACTATTTTTTTTAAAGCCCTTAAGGTCTGCCTTCATTGCAAGGGGGTTATCAGCTTCCTCTGCAGGTCAGGGATAGATATATGGACAGTAGCTGTATTGCAAATGGGCTGCTAAAAGCAGTGAAGCTCTAGAAGTGCTCTGGGAAGAGCCCCACCCTGGAAGTGTCTCTCTACTGGGAAGAGTAAGCTGGGCTGCATTAATTCTGTTGCCTTGGGCAAAGCCCTCCTGCTGTGCATATTTGTGACTGCCTTGGGAGTAGCAGCAGAGTAGTGAAAATGTCACTGCCCTGGGCAGAACCCTCCTGCACCAGCAGCTGCTCTGGGAAGAGCCCTGAACCCGAAGTGCCTCTGCCCTGGGAAGTGAGGGCCCCACTGTGGGAAGTTCTATTGTTTTGGGCAGAGTCCCTCCCCACTACAGATTTGTGACTGCCCCAGGCAAAAGCCCAGGCCTGCAGAATGTGGCTGCATGGCTGTGCTGTGGTCTGTGCTGAGTCATTCACTTCCAGTACTGGGTGGGTGTAGCCAGATCATGTTAGATTCTGGTGGTTTTTAGATTACATGCTACCTTTGGCCTTTTTGTTACTTCTCTATTTATTGATCTACTGCTTTGCAACCAAAGCAGAACAGCCAACCTGTGGTAGAATCCTCCCTGAAAAAGAAAAAAAAAAAATCTTCACCCACAGAGACTACCCCTGCCCTGGTCCACTCACTGTGGTAGCCTCTGTGTTCTGCCTCCCTGTCTGCATTGGCCTCCTCCCCAGAATCAGGCCAAATCTTTTCTGGTGATCTTCCAGATTATCTTTGGCTGGTAATTTGTTATACTCCCAGTATTAGTGGATTTTAGCAGTTAAAGCTGAATTTGGTAATTAATAGTGAGGGTAGAAGAGGAACTTAGAATGAATCATGTGTCCTCTCTGCCATCTTGGCTACAACTCTATAGTTCTCAAAAATGAGAAGTATCATGTGGTCAAGTTGAAACTTATTCAGTCACTCATGTTTTTCTTTCATGGTTCTTTTTTCATTTTTTAATGTTTCTCTTATATTTTGTATTTGTAGATTTTGAAAACAAATTCAGCTTCCTTTTAATTCAGAATGCTTAAACATTCTCTATTTCATTAAATATCTATTTTTTATCCTGAAAGATTATATACAAGCTTTGCTAGATAAGTGATTCTTGTATTGTAATCCTAACTCTTTTGCCTTCTAAAATATCTTATTTCAGGCTTTCTAGTTCTTTAATGTAATGTAAAACCTCCTAAATGTCTTGTAATCCTTATGGTAACCCCTTGATATTTTAATTGTTTCTGTCTGGCAGCTTGCAATATTTTCTTTTTTTTTGTCCTGGGTACTCTGAAATTGACTATGATATTTCTGGGAGTTTTTATTTTCATATTTTTTTTCAGTCAGTGATTGTTGTATTCCTTTAATTTCAATTTTGTACTCTGGTTCCAAGACATCAGGATATATTTCCTTGATAATTTCTTGAAACATGCTGTTTAGGGTCTTTCTTTGATAATGACTTTTAGGTGGGGAAATGTCTTAAAGTATCTCTCATGGATCTATTTCCCAGGTCTTTTATTTCTCCAATTAGCAACTTCACATTTTCCATTTTATCTTTCAATTTGTTTTTTATTATTTATTGATATCTTATGGATGCATTAACTTAAATTTGACAAATTCTGCTTTAAAAAAAAATTCCAAAAAGGAACAACTCATCATAAGGTTAGACTATGACAAGGGCAGTTGTCTTCAGAGGCTACTGCAGATAGTGAACAATGATAAATTCTCCTTATTGAGAGAATTGAGTTAGGTAGTGTGTCTTCTTTTGCTAAAGAAATTGTATAAATTCTTCCCTTCCCCCATACTTTGAAGCATGGGAATGCATGAACAATTTCATAATAAGGAAGAATGGGGAAGGGAAAGGTGGGGAGGGAAGAGATAACATTTATCTCTCCTGGGATCAGGAGAGCATGTTGGTATTACCTTTAATTTCAGATACAGTATAATTGTAGGGATTTATGTCATTTTGTCTGAATTATTTAAAAAGTTTGAGGACCACTGATTTTTGGAGTTTATCTCTGGCTTTTCTCATGGTGATTACTCTGATGAATGAAGACTGGTTCAGAGACCTCCAGAAAACCAATCAGAATATTACATATTTCAAGTTTGGGGATGAGAGACTTGGCATCTTCTCCATCCCTACCAAGTGAAATCTGATTATGACCAAACTTTATGTTGAAAGGTTGTCTCTCACCTAGATGTCAATTAACCCTTGATAAGACAATAGGTAATAAATGTTAATAGACCCAAAGAAATATTTAAAGAGGCTAGGGAGTGAGAAGGTACAGGAAGGATTTTTTAAGATCCAAAGGAAAAAAATAATAATGGTAAAATAATAATTGTCTCTGGGGAAGCAGACAAAACTTATGGATTGAGCACTGGGCCTGGAATCCAGAAGAGTATTTAAATATGGCCATCAATACTTAATAGTTGGGTGACCCTTGGCAAGTTATTTAACCCTGTTTACCTCAGTTTCCTCATCTAGAAAAAGAGCTAGAGAAAGAAATGGCAAAATACTCTAATAATTCTGCCAAGAAAACCACAAATAGGGTCACAAAGAGCAAGATTTGACTGAAAAGACTGAACAACAGCAATAAATACCTTTTAATTCATGAGAACTATTAATTAGGTCTTCCAGTAGGAAGCCATGATCCAAAGATACAAGCCAGCATTCTTATACTGATTTTTGACTGTTCCATCATTTTTACATTATATTCTACTCTTCCTGACCCCATTTGATATTTTCTTAGCAACAAACTAATTTATCATTTTCTTTTCTAGCTCATTTCACAGATGAAGAAGCTAAAGCCAACCGATTTAAATAATTTGCCCAGGGTTACATAACTAGAAAGAGACTGAGGGTAGATTTGAAGTCAGGAAGATGAGTCTTTCTAAATCTAGGCCTGGTACTCTATCCACTTTGCTACCTAATTACTCCTGATTTAGGTACCTACTTACCATTTCTCTTCCCTGATATTTTTTTTTTAAGTAGCTATCAATTATACTAAAAAGTTTTATTTAAAAACGACTGCTGAAATGTAATGATAACAATCACACACATATATATGTACATCTATACATAATAGATAAGTATATATATATATGTCTGCATGTATATATACATATGCACAAATATGTATATATATACACATATACACATACATATGGCTTAAAAGTACATTCCTTAGAAAAATAAAATAAGAAGTTCAAATATTATCCCAATTTTTCTAAGAAAGAAATTGAACAGTGGCTCATGGCCAAACATGACAAACTTTGTCTTGAGAGCCTAGATTTGAACACAGATTTCATTCCTTTAAATCCTATGCTTTCTTCAGAAAGAAAATACTGATAAAATGAATTTTCCCCAAATGATATTTTTAATATTCTAATATCCAGATTAGAATTTGAGAAGCAGTATAATGTATAGGGAGCAAATACCATTGCTTAGTAGATAAGTGAAAAGTGAAGAATAATAGACAATCATTAAAGGAAATAGATCAGACTCTGAGCTAGTGTAGCCATTGGGAATGGCAAGAAGGGAAAGGTTAAATATCCCAGGTAGCTCACACCCTGAGGGAATAGCTCAGATTTATTGCCATGTAGTGGCTGATACAAGTATTGCACCCTGGATTACAGCAAACTGACTGGATTTTAGACTCCCTATAGCTAAAAGAGGAGTAGTTAGAGGGCAGAGCAGGTATACTTGTATACACAAAAACACATACATACAAAATGTCTTCATTCATCAGAGTAATCACCATGAGAAAAGCCAGAGATAAACTCCAAAAATCAGTGGTCCTCAAACTTTTTAAATAGGGGGCCAGTTCATTGTCCCTCAGACTGTTGGAGGCCAGATTATAGTAAAAACAAAAACTCACACTCTGTCTCCGCCCCTCAGCCCATTTGCCATAACCAGCTGGCCACATAAATGTCCTCAGAAGGTTGCATCTGGCCCTCGTGCTGTAGTTTGAGAACCCCGGCCAAAAATCTTTGTTGTCTCCTTCACAATCTTGTCTTCTTGCCTGGGGCCTAGCTAGCTTTCTGGAGGTCCTCCAGAATGTGTCTTGGTTTCTGTAGGGAAGGCAGGAGGATCACCAGGATGGTCTCTGTCTTGAAGTTTCCCTGAGTCTGGGAGCTTGTGCTCTAGCTTCCAATCCTCTGTCTTCCCCAAGTCTGTTCCAGTCCCCTCTAGGTCTGACTCTGGCTTCTTAAATACTCTATTACAATTAAATCCATTCATCATACTGAGTACAAGCTAATCATAACATCAATAGCAATGTTGTAAGATTAATTCAGTCATACTGATCTAGAGAACTATTAATCACCATGCTAAACTAGATAATCTTTGTTGTATCAATTCCACTGAGTTAACATCTTGTTTAAATCAATCATACAGAGTTTCAGCCCTTTACAGGAATATATATCCCAAGGCAGCTCTTACCTAGAAGAATACAGATCTGGAAATTCTGCATGTTACCAGACACTAACACATTATAAGCTGTCTTTGGGTTGTTTCTTCCCTTAATTTCCTTGAAAATTGTAATCTAAGGCTGTTAAGAGGCAGGTGAATTCTCTGAGAGCCGCACAGCTGTGACTCATAGCATCTGAAGGAATTGCAGGGTAGCCTTTGCTGACACAGGTGTTGCACACTGGAAATGAGATAAATTGGAGGCAGAGGGAAGAAGAAAGAGGTCAGACAATGCAACAGCCTCTCAGTGGAGATGTCAGAGAATGCAATGGCTCTCAGTCTCCTTTTTCCAACCTCTCACATGAGGAGATCCATTCGGCAGGTCTGGGTTGGATCTCTAGCAGCCACTGTCAGATGGCTCCTGTGACACAACATAGGGCCACCCCTAGTCAGTACTTTGGGGGTGTGATTGGAAGAAGTGAATTGGGCAGGGCAGGGATGGGAGTGGGTAGGGCAGAGGTTTTCAAATTTTGCAGATATATACATACATACATATATACACATATACATATATGTGTGTGTGTGTGATATGGTTTTAGCTATGAAATGTCAGTTGCCATGTTCTCTTATAAACTAAATGTACCCTGAAAATGCAATCTACAGAGGCCCAATACAGCTTTATGATGCACTTTCTGACAATAATGGTTCCCTGAGGAAGAAGACAAGTGATAGTGGTTTATACCTCACAGTTCACATAGATGGTCTTTTCTTTCTTCATTTTGGGAGACTTTTAGTACATACACTGACACTCAATTATTCAGAATGGTTCTCTGGTGGTTCTCTTTTGGCCACATCTGAATAAACTAGAGATTTGGGGACTGCCAGTAGAGCATTTAATTTTTATCAGTGACCAGATTTTTTCCCATTTTATAGGTCAGGATATGAAAATTCATGAGGATAATTTCCTTTTCTTCTCTCCTGTCCTACTACATCTGGCCATGAATGATTTGCTTTATTTTGAAGTCCTCATATTGACTTCTCTTTTCCTAAAGAGTATCAATAAATCAGTAATTCCCGGGTTGTAAGAAAGTTAACATTAAAATAGTACTAAAGTGGGCTTAGTTTTCAAAAGTTTATTTATAGAAGATAGAAATAATATAGATGTTGCCCAGGGTCCTACCCTTTGTGGCATGTTGTGGGTATAAGAAAGGTGGGAATTCCTTTGGAGAGCACTATCATTATTCTCTCATCTGTTCCAAGATAAATACCTCCTTCCTTCCTTCCTTCCTTCCTTTTTTCCTTCCTTCCTTCCTTCCTTTCTTCCTTCCTTCCTTCCTTCCTTCCTTCTTTTCCTTCCTTCCTTCCTTCCTTCCTTCCTTCCTTCCTTCTTTTCCTTCCTTCCTTCCTTCCTTCCTTCCTTCCTTCCTTCCTTCCTTCTTTTCCTTCCTTCCTTCCTTCCTTCCTTCCTTCCTTCCTTCCTTCCTTCCTTCCTTCCTTCCTTCCTTCCTTCCTTCTTTTCCTTCCTTCCTTTCTTCCTTCTTTTCCTTCCTTCTTTTCCTTCCTTCCTTCCTTCCTTCCTTCCTTCCTTCCTTCCTTCCTTCCTTCCTTCCTTCCTTCTTTTCCTTCCTTCCTTCCTTCTTTCTTTTCCTTCCTTCCTTCCTTCCTTCCTTCCTTCCTTCCTTCCTTCCTTCCTTCCTTCCTTCTTTCCTTCCTTCCTTCTTTTCCTTCCTTCCTTCCTTCCTTCCTTCCTTCCTTCCTTCCTTCCTTCCTTCCTTCCTTCCTTCCTTCCTTCCTTCCTCCTTCCACATTTCCATCTCTATCCCCATCCTTAACTCACCCTGCCTAACAGTCACAGCTGTTCCCACTGCTTATCAGCACTGACGTTTGGCTCTATTCTGTCTCTGCCCTTCCTTAGACTACCTGGTAACCTCCTGCTCTTGAGGTCTCACCAAATTGGTATCATACTTTGTGCATAATATGCTATTTGCTTTAGTTCTACTTTAGTTCAGAACTCCTGAGACCAGTGTCAGCCTAGAAATATTAGATTACGATTATTTGTCACCAAGTTTGTACTCTGCTCCCTTCTCCTTTCATTGGAAACCAAGTTATATGAACCTCAGGAAGGAAAACTCTTCTTTTAGTCTTAGTAGCTGGGACCCTGCTGGGGTGTAACATCTCAGATATGATATTTTAGTACAAACATTCCAGGTTCTTTTTCAGTCAGTATGACCTGGATTTCAGTAATGAAGATCATAACATCATTATAGACTTATAACTGAAAGTGATGTCTGACATTTTTAATCCAGAACCCTCATTATAGAGACTTGAGGGATAGAATTTAAACCCTAGACCTCTGCTTCCAGAAATGGTACTTTTCTAATTTTTCACATGGCCTTCAAGCCACTCTCCTTTGATACATTTTTTATCTCCAGAAGACTTAAAAATCAAGATAGCACTTATTGAATATTGATAAGAAGCAATTCTCTTATGAAGCTGTAGTTTATTGAGTGGACCGCTTTAACAGTAAAGCAATTAATACATGCCATCTTGAATTCATCTGGTGCTGTTCTCAGATCCCATCTAAATTATTTTCACAACACTTTTGTAAAGAAGGTTATGACTGATGTTATCCTTTTATATGATGTAAAAAAGTAAATAGGTTCCAGGATTAGGAAATTAGGTTAGAAATAAGGGATGTTATCTTTGAGATTAAGAAATTGACATACAAAGAAGACAAGCAACTTTTCCAGTAGAACACAGTTTATTATATGTCAATGTTTCTCAAAAATCAGAGCACTACAACACCTTTTTTTAAATATAAAAAACAATTTCCCTGTGGATAGACCTATTGATTTATTGAGAAAACATAAGGATAAAAGATAATTTTTTGTGTGTATATGGGTTGACAGAACACATTACAGCAAATACACTCTTCATTCCTCTTCCCTCCCAAAGGATACCTTAAATATTCAAAATAAGGGAAGAGTGTTGAGCAGCTTTTTGCCCAGGACACAGACATTTAGAGGAAATTAATGGTATTGCCATGCTCTTTTATAGCATAGAAATAGATAAGGTAGTACCTAGTGTACCAGAAAAAAAATATTTAAAATAGGAAGCTCATAATCCTGGTGAACTATAGTCCCCTGCCCCCTGCCTCCTCACAACAGATTTGCTTGGTTGCCAAAATTGCTAGTTAGGAATCCCACAGGTTTGAAAACCACTGGCTATTAACTACAGTTTTCTGAACTTCTGGTACTTTATTACTTTGACAGGAATGTTTCCTGTATATGCAAATATGATGTTAATGGTACTCTTTTGAGTTGTTTTTTCTGCTATTAGCAGTGGACTTGGGCTGAATACATCTGCATTTGCAAGTTGTATGAAAACCTGTGGGAACAGACTGACATAAACTGCCCAGTACTCCCAATAAACCTGTATCTTTGGTATCACGAAACAGTATTTTCACAGTTATGTAAGTTTAATAGTAACTGGACCAAGTCTAACTAGATGAGTGTCCCCCAAACTGTAGGAAAGTCTCTCTTTTTCTTTTAGAGTCATTGCCTTCTTGACCTCACCCCAGTATGCCTTCACTTTTTTAAAGTTCGTAACCAAAATAAAATTATCTGATGCCAAAGAAGACTCTGAACTTATCTTTTATAATGTTAAAACTTCCTCTCAGCCAGGTTCTAGAAACTTAAATGCACTCTAAATGCATTAATTAAAAAAAAAAAAAGATTTTTTAGATGGAATTGTTTGCCCTGATTTATCCCTCAAAATAATTCTCTGAAGGTAAAACTACAGAATTACCAGAATAACAAAAGAAAACTGACTATAGTTAATTGTCAGAGGAGAGAAATATAATGGTCTAAATAATTCTTTAGAGATATTTGTCTTCTCTCTACCTAAAGGCTCAAAATTATGTCTTCTGACTTTTGAAGCACAATTCTTGCGTTGTTTAAATTCAAGGACCCTGTCAGTAGAAAGCTGCAAATTGCTAGGATATTAATACCTGCATTTTTTTATGACACATTCTAAAGTCAATAGGAAAGAGGTTTCTGAATAAAAGCCTTAAAATTACCTTATGAATTATTAACTACAGGGCATATTACCTTTGAATTATAAAAGCCCAGAAAAATGGGAAGGAGAATTGAAAAACATCAATCTCAGCTTCTTTAAAAATGTAATACCAATCATTTGAGCAGTGTACAAATCTTTTATTAAAGATAAAAAGGAGGTTATACTTTTTTATTAACTGGAGGATATGTTCAATCCACATGATTAAAAATCTCATTACTAACTCATGTCAGGAAGATGATTTATTACTGAAACAGGAGGGGAGGCATTCAGTTGTCCATAGCTGCATTTATCAGGAGCAGAGTGATCAGTTTGTATCTATTTTAACATGTTTAATGTTTTTAAAGGTGGCCTAGCCATCTGTTCGTAGAATTGAAGTTTTTTCTGAAATTGGCAAACCACCTTAAAGGAAAAATGCTAACTGTTTGGAAATGTGCTTAAAGCTTAGATTTTAGAATTCTAGGATGTTATCTGGTCCATAATGAAGGTAAATGTTTCCTTATTTGATTAGGTGAAAGAAAAATTAAGTTTCCAGTTTTCAGGGTTGGTTTTACATATATGTGTATGTGTCCCTATATAATTATATACAATTTCAGATTTATATTTAATTTGTATATATGTAATATTTGCAATAAATATGAATGCAATTACACATATACATGCAGACACAGCACACTCATATATATTCCATGAAACAGTGTGTTTTCTCCATCCATTTTTTAGTGAAAGCACCTATAGTAATGGGAAGAGTTTCTCACATTCTATATTACATTGTTTTTTCTGACTTTCATCATACGGAACTGTATAGCAAGAATGATCACAACAGAAAAACAACAATATATTATCTCCTAAATAATTATGATCTCCTTCAGGTCCCAAATAGGTATCTAAGTTAGCATTATGTTTAAAATACATCATATGATTCTAACTTTATTGCTAGTACTGAAGTTCATTTACTCTTTTTCCATCCCAGAAAAGAAGTTCTGCCCATAGGAATCATTAGTGATTAGTGATGATGCTATCACAGATGGAGAAAAGATAAAGGGTAAAAGATAGGTAAAAGGAGAAGAATACTAAGAAATGGATTCAGTCAGAAGTATATCTGTCAAGCACAGTAAAAGAGTCACTTGGACTTACTCTTTGTTTTGCTAGCCATAAAGATACTTAGTCCATAAAAGGAACTAAAGAGATTAGAGGAAAAAAAGTTCTCTAATAAGGATTGGCACTGCTTATGACTAAGGAACTGGACCCAGAATGGAGCAGTGTGAAGAGATTTTATTAGAACAATCCATCAATTATGAGATATTTATTAAGTATTTATTATATGCCATATACTATGCTAGATATTAGGAATACAAAAGTTAAAGGGCTTAAAAATTAAAGACAAAAATTAAAAGGGCTTTGATCTCAAAAAACATATTCTAGTTTGGGAAATAATATTACATGTGAATATATTCAGAAAACATAGGGAATAAATACAAGGTAATTTTGAGAGAAAGGTTACTCAAGAAAGTCACATTTGAGAAATTTTTTAGTTTTCAATCATGTTTGTTGAATAAAAAATACTAGCATATGGCTCCACACTATGGAACACAGTTATTTCAGAAGAATTAAAAGGTACAATTAGATCAAAAGACAATAAAAATATGTGGATGTAATTGGGTTACAATATGTTATCAGAAGTGACTTGTTTGGTACAAAGAAATAGTCTAAAAATATTATCAAAGTCTGAAAATGCAACAGACCTTCATGTAGTAAGAATGAGAGATGGTAGATGAGTTTCCCAGTTAAACACTGCTATTAAGAGAATCAAAGATAAGATCTCATCATAACTCCTATTGAGGAGTTAGAAACAATTCTAGAAAGGAAATGAGCAAGATAGAAAATCATGGTATCAATGTCGCTACCATTCTTAATAAAGCCCTTATCACCTATTATGTGGACTATTATTGCAAAAACCTCCCAATTGTTCTGTCTACCTCAGATCACTATGTATTGTAATATATCATCTGTATAGTTACCAAAATATGTCTCCTCAAGCACACATCCCCATTTGAGAAGATATAAACATTAATTTGTAGTGTAGTCATCAAGGTTTCATGATTTTTCTCAGCTTTCACTTAGCAGTACATGAATAGAAACAAAAGAAGTGAATCCTAAGAGTAATTCAAGACTGAGGCTTGGTAGGGCAAGATTAGGGATAGCTCAAGTGCAAAGGATTCAAGAAGAAGGTTCTATGGAGTTAAACTAGTTCAACAAGGCATCAAGATGAGGAAAGGAGGAGAATGTAATTAGTGAAAGAGTGATATCTTTGGAAAGAACTGAGAAATAGTGAAATTTGAGGTCACTTTGAGGATGAAGAATAAAGATAGGCATTACAAGGCAGAGGGAGACATGAAATGACAATACATTATAATCAACCATAGGATTTCCTAGTTAACAAACATGGAAATGGAATATGATATCATAACTAGAATTAGAACTTTTATGTAACTGATATAAAGTAAAGGAGTAGACCGTGAGAAATGAGTAAATGGAGGAACTGAAAGATTAGAATGTCTGTCTGAAGGAATATTGTTGTGTATACTAAAGTTTCCTAGTATGAAGGCAGGGATAAGGAGGAGACAAAAAAAAAATCTGTTACCTAGGCATTATACTCAGGAAAGGAGAGCATCATGACTGTTTAAAAGAATCTTGAATGGGTCACAAAATGGATTGAATGGACTGGAAAGATAATTGAGTGATGACTATAAAGGAAAATACTGAAGGTGCCAATGGGGAATAAAGAGTATTTCAGCTCTTTACTATGACCCAGGAAATCAAAGGAATGAGTGAAAGTGTAGCCAGTGCTGAAATGAGGGGCCAGTTTATCATTAGGATGGGGAGAGTGAGAAAAGAAAAAAAAAGGTTTAAGATGAAAATATTGGTGAAAGATGAAAGGCATTCCAGAGATAATGGTGGGTGGAATAGGTAGCTTCAGGATGGGATGGTAAGTGGAGGATGTATTGATAGAGATGAGAACAAGGGAGTAGTTAATATGGGAAGGAAAACTGAGAGAGCTGTTTTAATAATGATAATTGGAGCTTCTGAATCACTAGTATGTGTGTAGAGCTAAGATTGAAATGTGGGAATTCTGATAATAAAAAATATTTTGGAAAAAAGTGAAGAGCAGTTAGATGGCTCAGTGGATAGAGCATTGCTTTGAAGTTAGAAGGGCCTGAGTTCAAATCTGGTCTCAGACCCCTGATACTTAGTAGTTGTATGACTCTGCACAAGTCACTTTATCCTGATTGCCTTAGAGGAAAAGCAGATGCATTCTACTTATATTCTAATTCAATATAATAATTGGGAATTATGATAGTTATTAGGGATCCAGTTTAGCATCATGCCTAGAGTTTAGTCTTAGAGTAGAGTTCTCTCAGGCATCATCCAGACAGATGTGTAAATCTAGGACTGACATCTATGATGTCAGGCTGAGGGAGAAGGCAAACAATCTGGCATTGTAAGAGATAAGAAATAATGGAGTGACTGGCTCAGAGAAATTACTAATATGTTTTCTTTCTATTTTACCCTAATCTGAGCAGGAGCAACAGTTGCTCTGAGCTCCTATCCTTTTGCATTCTCCCTCCAAGCCACACAATTGTAGCCCACTCATGAAAGCTTGAGCTTGCATTCCCTTTTACAGCATAATCTTGGTCTTCCCTTCTCAGTTAGGCAAAACAGAGGCTGAACTTCCAATCACAAGTTTTCTTCTATTCCCTAAAAATTAAATCTTTAAGCATTTATGCATGCCTGTTTGGGATAGAATAAACATAAGAAGAATGTTTTTAATTACCAATTGGTGAGGAGGGTTTTAGCAGTTGGGAAAATCAAGAATTACTTCATGTAGAAGATGTGTCTTGAAATATATCTGAAAGGAAGAGAGGAGCTGAAAGAGTCAAGGGTTCTAGGCATGAAGGATGGCTAGTGCAAAAAAAAATAATGACAAGAGATGAAGTGGTTTGTGTGAGGAGCAAAGTAAGAAGACCAATTTCTTGGATCATAGAATGCAGAAAAGGGTCAGCATAAGGCAGATTTGTGAAGGGTTTTAAAAGCTAAACAGATGAATTGCTATTCTATCTTAGAGGCAATAGGGAGAATTTTATTAAGCTGCGTAGCCAGATTACAAATACATCTGTGTTTTTAAAAATCACCATGTTACCTGTGTCCAGGATAGATTATATTGGGAAGAGCCTTGAGGCAGGGAAAACCAATGCGGGGGAGGCTATTGCCAAAGTTAAGACAAAAAGATTTGAGGGCCTAAATTAAGATGGTGATGGTATGAGATGTGAGAAGAGAGTAGATGCCAGAAGTGTTATGGAGTTTGAAATGGCAAGATTTGGAAACTGATTGGTATGTAGAGTGCCATATCTTAACGGTCCAGATAGACTGAATTTTTAAAAACTGAATTACGGTTGCTATAGATATGTTCACAGCATCTAGCTCCATGTGTGTGTGTGTGTGTGTGTGTGTGTGTGTGTGTGTGTGTGCGCTTGCTCTGAGTCATAAAGATCTATTTTATGTAAAGCTATATTTGTAAATTTATGTGTGTATTTTTTGAAAATTGTGTTTCAAATGCAAGATGACTATTACTGAAGTCACATTTACCCTTTGAGCATTTGAGTATAGACAAATGCCCTTTCCCTGCTCCTTTATTTTAAGCTAGTACATTCCTGTTCTATGAAAACAAGGGAGTAAAGGGATTATTCTAGTCATTGAAATAGAAATGTTGTGTGTATTTGACAGCTGGAGCTTGGGTGTGAGATGTTGCAATTTTTCCTGCAGAGGAAGGAGATAAGATGAGGGCTTGGATTTCATAGCATAAAAGGCCACCTAAATAACAGCTGTTAGCTATATGATCCATAATGTAAATTAGGAAAAAAGAAGAAGAAAGTGGGTCTTCAAAAACTAGAAGACATCAGGAGCAGAGGTCAACAGGACTATAAATACAATCAATTTTGAATTTTAGGAAGATTTTTTCCCCTCTTTCTTCAGGTTTCCATTAATATCTGGGAAAATAGAGGGGCTCTACTTTGAAATTATTTTGATGGTCAATTATATTTTAGTGTCCTTACTTTTGTATTTAAACAAGTAAATTTGCTCATGGGGACTCCTTCTCCCCCCAAATTTCCAGATGTATTTTTAATCTTCCAGATGATGATAATGACTATTGGTATGACTATCCTCTGACCCAAATGTTAGAGGACTGGCCTTCAGAAAGCTTTCCTTTAGGAGAAGTTGACCATTCTGTGACTTGGGAGAAGAAGCCACAGTCTCTAAAAGCCTCCCACAAGCCTACTTCCCTCCTATCAGGTGGGAAATATAATTTGGAATAGAGTAATGAAGGTGGAAGAAGGAAAGGATTAAAGAAAAAAAAAAATTTTACTCCACCCCAATCAGGAATGCACTTTTAAAATTCTACACAGAGGAGAAGAGGGTTCATGACATTGGAATGCATTGGGTCAGATTCCTATTGTATTTCGTTTGCTCATTGGAATCTACTTACATTTAGAAATTGAATATGGCAGATGCTTAATAAATGTCATTTGAATTGAATTCAATAAAATTGGGCCACTTGGGAATTAGAAAATTAATTAAAATGAATATTTCACAAAATACCCTTCTTGTGCATGTACCTTCTTGAAGTCCCAGGCCTAGGAGTAGAGAATGAATGAAAACCTTTTCACTCTGGGAGAATCTGCATTTGCTGAGATTTCTCAAAGATTCCATATTTCATAGCACAAATCTTAGGTAACGTCCAAATCAGCAATGATTTTAATGTGTGTGTGTATGTCTGTACGATTTATCTCTGTACATATTGTATCTCCTTAGCAGAATATAAAGTCCTTGGGGGTGTAGTGCTTTGCACATAGCAGATACTTAATTATTTGTTGAAAAATTAAAATAACAATCTGAATCACCTGTGATGCCACAAGACAGATATATACCCACTTTTGTTCAACATCAAATCTCAGGGCTTGGGTTCTTGATTCTTCCAGAGGTCTTGTTTGTTTTTATTTTTTGTTTATTTTATCAACAGTATCACAGATAGACATTTATTAAATACCTGTTATGTTCCAGGCACTGTACCAAACTTTTGAAATATAATCCGTAGTCACAAAAATATTATGTTCTAATGGAAGACACAAAAAGGACACATGTGCATATGCACATGTACATATGTGTAAATTTGTGTATATATATATATTGATTCTTTTTATGCAAATATATATGTATATATTTAATTTATTTTTACATTTACACATATACATGTACTTGTGTTTGTGCATATGTACAAAAACAATAGATAAAAAATCATTCAATATGAGTTAGTTTGAGAAAGAGAATAGTCACCAAGCGAGGGGATTAGTAAAAGCTTTCTACGCTTCAGTTGAATCTTAAAAGAAGTAATGGTTTCAGGGAGATGAAGGTGAAGAAGGGATGCATTTCAAGCTTAGGGAATAAAATTGCAAAGGCATGGAGATGGGGAATTGAGTGTTATGTGTAAGGAACAGAGAAAATCCCAGTTTGCTCAAGTACTAGAATGCCGGAGATGTAATATTTACTCTATCATAGACAGGCTAGGAAGATTTTGGTGGCCAATGTTGGGAATAGCTTTAAAAGCTAAAGTAACTATTTGATGATTTTCTAGAATTGAAGTAAGTACTTGTGATCATATTATCATGGAATATTAAAGCTGGAAGTAACATTAGAAATTATCTAGTTGACCCTCTTGTTTTATAGTTGAGGAAACAAAAGTTCAGATAAAACTTAAATGTTGTGCCCAAGGTCACACAGAGAGTTAATGGCAAAAATGAAATTAGTGCCCAGATCTTCTAATTCTCGATCTAGAACTTGGTCCATTAAACTGTAGTGTCTTGCAAAATTGGACTGCATTTGATGAAAATTTAATTCAATTCTAATAAATGCAAATAGGAAAAATATCACTGAATTGCCAATGTTCCACAAAAAATGATACAATTCTCACATTTCTGGGTGGGCACAAAAAGAAGGATAGAAACTTTTCTATTTATTTATTTCCCAATTCATAAAAAGGAATGGGTCATTTTTGATTTTTTTAGGGTATATGTATGTGTGTGTTTGTGGGGGTGTCAGCATTTAAATGTAATAGCACTGCCATCTAGCTATAAAAAGAAAATATTGTTAATGATTGGCAGTTTTACATTGTTAAATATTCTGTTTTAGAGAGCTGACATATAGTCCTTTTGCGTTCTTTAGATCTTGTCTACATGACAGAAAATTCATCCTAGTAAGAATTGAGTTGAATCATGGTTGGATACATGACAAGCCAATTCAAAAATGTTAATCCCAAATGAGTTTGCCAAATACCCCATGCCTTTATTATGATCAGAGCTTATTTAAATGTGGTTTGTTGGCTGCATTTAATTAATTTCTTGGATGTTATTCTTTTGTAACACTCTTAATGTCCATTTTGGCCATATAGCACAAAAATCTTGAAATCTTACAGATTTCAGGAGGTTGAGTCTCTCTTAAATTAGAGCTAACAAATGTTTATTTTTCTTGGAATAATACTGGCTCAGGTCATCTGGTTTTTGGTTTGTTATATCATACACATATTTTTGATTTTTCAAAAAAAAAATATCCTGGACTAGAAGTGAACAACTCTGGAAGACAAATTTCTTCAGGCTTTTTTTTTTTTTTTTGTCCATTTTTTAACCCCTTGGATATTGGATTTGAATACAATTGCATAAAATGGTATAGATTAGTTTATTTTACACATTAAGAAATGGGGCTTTTGGATTGTTGAATGCAAATTTATGCAAACCAGAAAAATGTATTTATGTAAAACAACATGTGAATATGTATCTCTGGATTTCCAAAGGAAAAATCTGGTAGCCTTCTCCTAAGTTAGAGAAAATGCAAATATAAACTCCAATTCCAGCTTGGAGGGGAATTCTTGCTAGGATGGTTTGTCTGGCACATAGAGAATAAATCTTGCTTGCCAAGGCCACTGATTTCTGAGGATTCTGTGCACTTTCTTTATGAAAACTATAATTTTTGGTGTGAATTTAGGAGGAAACTGGCAGTTATGTATACTTTCCTCCACCCTCCCCAGTTGTCCCTTCTTCTTTTGTGATAGTAAACCTCAATTTCCACAATGTGATTCATAACATTTTGTGGGCTGATGCTTAATTGGTAAATAAACATATATTGGTAAGGGCCACCACAGTTCCTTTTGTAATATATCATAAACCAAAATTATATGGTCACAGCATTCAGAGGGTACTTCATTGCTAAGCAAAGTAATAATCACGCATGAAAGAAAACAGATTGCTTCATGCTTCAATGCCAATCCTACATACTTCATTCTTTATTTTGGCAAGCTGAATTGGAATGTTCCATTGTAGGTGATTCTGAATAACAACAATGACAACAACAACAAAACCTTACTGATAATTTTTGATTTTGTGTTATATTCATTTATTACTTTATTTCAAGATTGCATACTCCCTCTAACAACAGGGAAAAAATGTGCAAAGACATGTGAGATAGAGATTATATGTGACAATAAAATGTGATACCTTGTATTCTCTTAGTCCTGCATTTCCTTACCATAAAAGAGTGATATATTTCATTATCTCTTTTCTGGGACCTTTATTGAGTTTTCCATTATTTATAGTTCAAATTCCTTTTAGGTGGTCTTTTCGCTTATACTGTTATATGCTGTCACAGTTATCATTTTGTTGGTTCTTTTTATTTTGTCCTGTGTCAGTTCAAAGAATTTTTCCTAAATTTTTCTGAAACAGTCTCTTCAGCACTAATCTTTTTGGTGTGCCTTAATGTTGAACAACATTTTTCAATTGGAATTTAAGTTCATTTTTCAATTACAGTTTCTCAATTGAGGACTCTGTAATGCACCTGAGATTTTACTATTCATGCATGATTTATTCATAAAATATGGCTATGTACCAAGATTATAGGGGATATAAATGAGTAAGATATAATCACAAACACAAAAAACCTACAGCATAGAAGGGGAAATAAGTATAATTTTATGACATATGACAAAATATTAAGGACCATAAAAGGAAAAAAAAAAACTATTCTAGGGAGTTTGGAGTATAGAAATATTATGTCTAATTGGGGTATGGGGTTGTTAAGGAAAAGAAGTTTCAACTGAAGTTGGTCATATGGTTTATTAATAAAATTAAAATATATATTTCATTTTATTTTATTTTACTCAAGATGCAAGAGACATTATTTTACCCATGCAAGACACATCCACTACATAGAAATTTCCATGGCCTCCCCCCATTTCCTGCTCTTCCTCCTCTTTTCTACCTGGTTCAGGCTGTCTTCCTAAAAAATCTCACCTAAATTTTTACCTTCTGCAAGAAGCCTTTCCTAGACCCTTTTAATGCTAATAACTACAATCCATGATTATTTCCAATTTACCTTATAATATATATTATTCACATATAGTTATTTATAAGTTGTTTCCCTTGTTAGACTGGGGGATCTTTGAGAGAAAAATAATTTCTTTTTAAAGTCCTAAACATTTAGCACAGTCTCTCGCATATAAATGCTAGTTGATCTAACATCAAACTTGCTTTTTGGGAAAAAAAAAAAAAAGAAGACCCTTCTCATATTTCCAATCTCTCCCTGGTCTAGATTGAATGCTTTATTTTAATAAAGAAAAAATTGAATAAAAATACCTGCTAGACTTCATCTGGAATTCTGCTCTTGTGATCCTCCAATTCTCTGTTATGAAGGGATGAATTTTTATTGTATGTAATCTAGAACCTACTTTTTTCCCCTTAGTTACTCAATATTGAGTTTCGCCCTCAGTAATCTTTTCATTTATATTGCTGAAGTTATTGTAAATATGCATGGCATCAGTCTTCATTTTAGTAATATGTGTACCCATTGATTGTGGCATAGCAGTTGGTTATAAATATATAGACAGCATATTTTTGTGTATAGAGAGTTGATTTCTGTGTCCCAAAGAACCAGATTTAAATCCTCCCTTTGACAGCTTTCATTGGTAGAACAGATTTATTCAAAGAGCTATTTCTTATAAAAATTAAAATCTAGTGAGTCATCATACCTTTATAAATTCAATGGGAAAAGATTGCATAGAAATTTTAAATATAAGCTCCAGAGAAATATGTGAAATTGTATAATTCCAGATGAAATAAGCAGAATCAAAAGAATAATATTTATAATAACTTTAGCAATATAAATGAAAAGATTACTGAGCGGAAACTCAACATTGAGTAAAAATAACTCCAAGACCAAAAAAATGAAAAAAATAGAAAAAATGTAAAATACCTAATTGGGAAAATAATTCACTTGGAAAATAGATCTAGGAGTAATAACCTAAGGATTGTTGGACTTCCTGAAAACTATATAAAAAAGAGCCTAGACACTATTTTTCAGGAAATCATCAAAGAGAACTGCCCAGATTTCATATAATCAGAAGGTAAAATAACCATGAAAGAATAACATGTCCTAAAAGAGTCCCCAAAATTAAAACCCCAAAGAATATTGTGGCTACATTTCAGAACTATCAAACCAAGGAAAAAATATTACAAGCAGCCAGAAAGAAACAATTCAAATACCAAGAGCCTCAATAAGGATTACCTGGGACCTAGCAGCTTCCACTTTAAAGGATCGAAGGGCCTGGAATCTGATTTCCTGAAAGGCAAAGGAACTTGGAATGCAGGCAAGAATAAATTACCTTGCTAAACTGAGCATTTTCTCTCAGGGAAAAAGACATTCAATGAAACAGGTGAATTCTATTTATTTCTGATGAAAAGACTAGACCTAAACAAAAAAATTTTATGTCCAAATATAGAACTCAATAGACCCATAAAAAAGTAAAAAGCAAAGGACTCTTGAGAACTGTATTTCTGTTATGGGAATACATAAAGAGTGCATGTATAATCTGATTTTATTGATATAACATAAACATGAAACTAGAGGTGGAAATGGAGTCCTAAAAAACCATAATAGGTTAAACAAAAATCAATGATTCCATGAAACAACAAGACATATTACAATAAAATGAAATGATTGATAAGGTCAAAAAAGAAAATGTAAGATAATTAGTAACAAAAACAACTGAATTAGAAAACTGGTCAAGAAGAGATAATAAAAAATTATTGATATCCCTGAAAACTTGATACAGTAAAAAGTTTGTTTGCTATATTTCAAGAAATCATAAATGAGAATTGTTCATATTTATTAGAACAAAAATGGAGAATAAATATATCGATAATTTATAGTTCACCTTTTAAAATAAATTCCCAAATAAAAACTCCCAAGAATGTAATAATCAAAATTCAGAACTCATACCAAAGAGAAAATATTGCAAGAATCCAGAATGAAGCAGTAAAAGTATCAAAGTATAGTCAGAATCACACAAGACTTAACACCTTCAAATATAAATGAAAGGAAATCTTGAATTACAAAAAGAGATGGAGTATGAATTAAGCAGAATCAAATTAATTAAAACTGGTAAAATAACAATGTAAAGGGAAGCAACCTTGAATCTTATTAATACCATCAAATAACCAAGTTTCCAGAAGATCTGGAAATACTTTAGAGGTGTTATCCTCCTTCAGACAGAAGAAATAAACACAAATTGAAAAAAGAAGCATTCATATTTAGAGATAGCCATCGTGTGTATTAATTTTGATTGCTATAATTCCTTTTTTGTGTTTTTAATTGGGAAGAAGAAAGGTAAACAGAATATGGAATTAGTAATAAGTTAGTAATTAGTGATGCAATAATAATGATGATGTTTTAAAGGGACATTATAATATGTTAAATCCACACAGTGGAAGTCCAACTAGTACTAATAGAATTGTTTTGAAGTTAATTTATAAAATTATTTTTAACTAATTGGTATGAAGTGGAATTCATAGTTTAATTTATAGTTTTTCTGGTCCTTTTTTTTTTTTTGCTTGTTTTGATTTACGTATGGAAATTCCCCTTTTTGTGTTTAAACTTAGGAATAAAAAGTTATTTTATAAAAGAAATTCTTTCCTTGAAAGAAAGAAAAATGTAATCAATAATCTCTTACCATAGGGTAAGACTGTTGATATGAAAAAGAGCATTTATCAATAAAGCAATGTTTAACATGATTTAATATCTATTTTACCTTTAGACAAATGAAAAATAAAAAAATTACATTTTACTCATTACTCATTGACAAGTATTGTGTTTAGCTTTTCCCATTTAGGGAAAGATGAATGGTTCATATGGATATGCTGAAATGTTGTATGATTATTGAATGAGAGTACAATCTTCTGAGGAGTGAAGAGTATGAAAGAGATTTGGAGGAAGAGAAGCAGTTTGGAAGACTTATTTTTGGCATTACTTTATATTGGGAAAAATCAATGATTCTAAGTTTTAAGTTTCAATGCCTTTTATAGAATAATACTAGATGATTTATGGAAATGAAAATTGCTCATAGAGAGATATGCAGAGTAAGGACTGGGCTAGACTAATATATTAATTAGTATAGAAGATTCCCAGGTGAGGATGTTTTTTCTAACACTGCAAAATAATCTTTGGCAATTTATAATCTTAATGAGTCATCTAAAGCTGTGAAAGAGTAAAGAATTTCCTCAATCACACAACCAATATGTGGGAAAGGTGGGAATTGAACTCTCGTTCCTTGCTTCAATGCCTGAATAGCTCTCTGATATATCATGCTGCCTCTAGAAAGTAAAATAGAATACTCAGATATAATACTATGAATATGATATGTCATAATGGAATAAGTTGATCTAGTTTTGATTCTGCCTTCTTGATCTCTCAGAAAAGTCAAAACCTCTTTAAACCCCAGTTTCTTCTTTTATCAAATGAAGATAGTATATTTCTTGTTCTATCACACAGTTGAGAGGTTCAATTGTTGAGAGGATCAATTGAGATAAAGGATATAAAAGCACTTTGAAAAAAATAAAATTTTATATAGTATTATGATGTTTTTCCAAAGGACAATGAAGACTTGTTCAGCTTAGCTCCAGTGGGCAGAGCTAAGAACTATCAATGGAAGTTGCCAAGAAGCAGCTTTTGATTCTATGTGCAGAAAAAATCTTAACAATGTTAATAGAACAAAAGGATAATGGGATGCCTTGGGAGGCAGTGGTATTTCCTAATTGGAGGTTTCTAAGGGAGGTGTGTCCATCACTGATGCAATGTTATAAATGGGATTATTGTTGAGGTATGGGTGGGACTAGGTGCTCTATGAGGTCTCTTGTAGTTCTGAGATTCTATGAAATGTTTGTTGAATGAAGAATGAATAGAAAATCAATAATTTTATTTCTCCATTCTAGCAAGTGCTATTTTCAAATCTTAATCTTCTAAAATATGTTTCAAAGAAAAGAAGGGAAAATCAAGTTATTCTAGGTCAAACAGCTCGATTATGTGACTAGAAGGAATAATTCCAATAAACTAATAACTCTGTGTGTGTGTATCATACTAAAACACTGATTGGAATTTTAAAAAAAAAATTATGCATTTATCTATCTAGTATCTGAATCAGAAAGACTACTGGATTTGTAATTCCAGGACCTGGATTCAAATTCTAACTCTCCCATTCACCAATTATGTAAAAGTGGGCAAGTCACTTAACTTCTTTGGATCTCAATTTCCTCTTATCTAAAATGCTAAAGTGAAGGTACTAGATTCAATCAGTGGTCTCCAAAGAGCTTTTTATTTTTTTTAATCATAGACCTAATACTGGTAAACAAAAGAAAAAAAATTAAACACATATCTAAAATATACAGGCTTAATTCCTTATAAATATTATAATGACAATAATTATGTATAATATTATATGAAAGATTAATGTTTAAAAGAATGAGATAAAGATGAAATGATATTTGATCATAGAAATAATGGGAACAATTTTCATTTAGTAAGTAGGGGAGTGACATGAGAACTGAGTTTTAGGATGAATTGGTGTTTAATGAAAAAAGCCAGGGAGATTAATTATGAATTGACTGTAATAAATAGTACAGGCAAGAGAGCTTGAGGAATAAGGTAGAATTGGAAAGGTTAATGTGGTATGAATAGAAAGAAGGAGACAATTGAGAGTAATATTATAACAGCCAATAGATGCAGTGGATAAAGCACTGGGCCTGGAATCAGGAAGGCATGAATTCAAATTCAACTTTCAGACCTCTGACAAGTGATTTCCTTCTGTTTGCCTTAGTCTCCTCAACTATGTGATGAGAATAATAATCACACGTACTTCTTAGAGTTTCTGTGAGTCTCAAATAAGATATTTGTTTTAAAAAAGCACTTATCAGAGTGCCTGCTACATAACTAATACTATGAAAGAGCTATTATCATCATGATCTCCAGCATTATCATCATCATTATAAAGTTAGAAACAATATTTGGCAACTGGTTAAATATGAAGCAAAGTAAGAAACCAAGAATAATTATAAGATTACAAATCTGGGTGGCTAGAAAAAGGTGAAGCCCCCAGTAGAAATAGAAAAGCTTGGAAGAGGAATGGCTTTTAGGATAAAGGTTATGAATTCTAGTTCAGACTTATTAAATTTGAGATGCCTATGGAAGGTCAATTAACCAGATAACATTTTAAAAAATTATATGTGCTAAATACTATCTTACATGTTAGAAATTCAAAGAAAAAGCAAAAATGGCACCAGTCATCAAGACTATGTTCTAACAGGAGAGACAACATACACCTATATCAGTAGATATAAGATAAATGTAAGTAGATGGTTGTTATTTGTTTTTCCTTCTTGAAAAGAAAAAGGAAAACTAAACTCTTTTTTTTTACAGATTGAATTTTTTTTAATTTTTCATAACAAAGTTATTGTAAAAATTTTTTTGCATGACTTTATTTTCTCAAAAGGTAAGGAAAGTATTGAGAGAGGGGACATATGGAACTGAAAGCAAATTTGAAATGGAATACTTCTCAAAATCTCTAAATTTATAACATTATTGATAACCCCAAACTTATGCTCAAAGGTTGAGCTCTCCTTTTTTAAAATTAATTTTATAATTATATTTTTGACAGTACATATGCATGGGTAATTTTTTTTTATAACATTATCCCTTGGATTCACTTTTCCATATTTTCCCCTCCCTCTCTCTACTCCTTCCCCTAGAAGACAGGCAATTCCAACATGTTAAATCTGTTACTGTATATCTGAGATACAATATATGTGTGTAAAACCAAATCTCTTGTTGCACGATAAGAATTGGATTCTGAAGGTATAAGTAACCTGCATAGAAAGACAATAGTGCAAACAGTTTACACTCAATTCCCAGTGTTCCTTCTCTGGGTGTAGCTGTTTCTGTCCATCATTGATCAACTGGAACTGAATTAGATCTTCTCTATGTTGAAGATATCCACTTCAATCAGAATATATATATCTTCATACAGTATTGTTGTTAAAGTGTATAGTGATCTCTTGGTTCTGCTCATTTCACTCACCATCAGTTCATGTAAGTCTCTCCAAGCGCAAATTCTGTATTCATCCTGCTGGTCATTTCTTACAGAGCAATAATATTCCATAACATTCATATACCATAATTTACCCAACCATTCTGCAATTGATGGGCATCCATTCATCTTCCAGTGTCTGGCCACTACAAAAAGAGCTGCCACAAACATTTTGGCACATACAGGTCCCTTTCCCTTCTTTGGTATTTCTTTGGGATATAAGCCCAGAGGTAGCACTGCTGGATCAAAGGGTATGCACAGTTTGATAACTTTTTGGGCATAGTTCCAGATTGCTCTCCAGAATGGCTGGATCCTTTCACAACTCCACCAACAATGCATCAGTGTCCCAGTTTTCCCACATCCCCTCCAACATTCATCATTATTTTTTCCTGTCATCTTAGCCAATCTGACAGGTGGTGGTATCTCAGAGTTGTCTTAATTTGCATTTCTCTGATCAGTAGATTTGGAACACTCTTTCATATGAGTGGAAATAGTTTCAATTTCTTCATCTGAAAATTGTCTGTTCATATCCTTTGACCATTTATCAATTGGAGAATGGTTTGATTTCTTATAAAATAGAGTCTATTCTCTATATATTTTGGAAATGAGGCCTTTAACTGTACCTTTTACTGCAACTGTAACCTTTAACTGTAAAATTATTTTCCCAATTTACTTCCCTTCTAATCTTGTTTGCATTAGTTTTGTTTGTACAAAAGCTTTTTAATTTGATGTAATCAAAATCTTCTATTTTGTGATCAATAATGATCTCTAGTTCTCCTTTGGTCATAAATTCCTTCCTCCTCCACAAGTCTGAGAGGTAAACTATCCTATGTTCCTCTAATCTATTTATGATCTCATTCTTTATGCCTAAATCATGGACCCATCTTGATGTTATCTTCGTATATGGTGTTAAATATAGGTCTATATCTAATTTCAGAAAACTAAACTCTTGAAACAAATATGCATACTCAAACAGAACAAATTCACATATTGGCCACGTCTAAAAATGTCTCAGTCTACATCCTTACTGAATCTGTTGTCAATGTATGTTTCATCATTAGTCTTCTGAAATCATGATTGGTCATTGTGTTGATCAAAGTTCATAAGTCTTTGAAAGGTGTTTATTATTTTTATTGTATGAATTGTTCTCTTGCTTCTCCTAACTAAACTCTGAGGTAGTATTGTTTCCACATAGAACCAGAATTTTAGAGTGTGATAGGATAAGGAAAAAAAAAAAGTTAGTAGTACTTGCAGTGGTCCTGTACTTAGGTAATTATGTAAAGATAAGTATTTAACAGAATAAGCAGAATTATTAAATTTGATAATACTGTAAGATAAATTATACACAATGAACTATAATATTCTATGTGTATATACACACATATATTGTATATATATATATATATATATATATATATATATATATATATATACCTACATACATGTTTAATGTACTTTTGATTGGTATATAACATATTATGCATAAATAATGATTATATTTAATTGTATCATTATGAATTTGTGAATGAGTATTATAACATATATTTTAATTACCTTGGAACCTGGAATGAGGAAATTGCTAAGTTAATCAATCAAGCAGCACATAGGAAGTGAATTCTGATATGATTGCTAATAGTAGATCTCACCTAATAGTTACATAGGCTATATGTGGTTTGTTTTCCTTCAACTGACTACAGTTGTTTGTGCTGAGCCAATATGTAACACTTCAGTTCCTATTTCCATCTTTGTGCACTAAAGACTGCAAAGAATTTCCTTTGGAGTGAGATATGGAACTCTCTATTGAACTACATAATCCCATTCCCAAAGAGAGGGCTCCTTCAATTTGCATTTATTTAGCTATCAATTTGATAAATATTTTTTTTACTATGTATTCATTGTTCAACTGGTAGGAAGGGGACCAAGTTTTGGATATATAACTTGGATATATACTCTTCCCTATTAAAAATAGGAATTTAGGTTTAGCTTACACCTAAAAATTATATTCTTTTTTGCATGAAAAAATTTAACATTTATTTATATGTGTATAATAGTATTCTATTTCTTTACCCACATACATGACAAGAAAAATTTCACAATCAATTAAACAAGATTTTGAGTTCCAAAATGATTTTCTTCCTCTTCCTCTTCCTCTTTCTCTCCCCATCCCTCTTCTGAAGAAGGAAGGCTATTTGATTTAGAACATAGAGTGGTCATGACCTCACTGATTTCTCAAGGAGGTGAGAACCCCCCCAAAAAGAAGGTGATCACTCCTTCCCTGACTGCTCAAAAAAGAAGTGAAAACATCATAAAAAGAAAGTGGTCATACCCTCCCTGACTTCTCAGGGAGATGAAAACACCAAAGGAAATGGGAAATCAAATCAGATTAGCAGTTTTCTGAAGGGGTTCACTTGAAACATCTATCCATCAATATGGGATATATTACACATAATTACATAAATTACACAAGCACATAGTAACATAACACATGAGGAATTATACATATCATAAGACCTAGAAATAGTCCAAAAGGAATCCATTGTCCATTAGTTCATGTGTCAGGAATCCAATAATTCCTGCAAATTTTGAAATCCTGCAATAGTCTCATCAACAATTTTTCATCTCAAGGAATCCAATGATCCCTACTTGTTTTCAAGTCCTGCAATAGCCTCATCTTGTCTTAGGGAATCCAATTATTCCTGCAGGCTTTGGTCTTAGGTCTTTCCCTTTGTTTCCAGATTTTTCTTTTTTTCTGTCTCTCTCTGATGTACAAGGCAAATATGGTTCATTGGCACCCATCTGATCCTTCTCCATCTGTGGAGACACAAGCAAACCCTCTCCCCCAAACAGTTAACCTATCTGGTCCCTTCCATTCACCACTTTCTGGATCTCACCACATCACCTGGCTAATATCTAAAGATAGTGGAGCTGCTCATACTGGACACTGCCCTTCCGGTGTTATAAAACCTGTCTGCTGGAGCCAGTGCATCTTTGTCAAAAATTTTTAAAAAATTAATAGTATAGAGTACTAAATTTAGAAGTTCTCTAGGGTTACCTGTGGCTCCCCTTTTCTTTTGTTTTTTGGAGGAGTGTCTTATGTCTCTGCTTCTTCTCTCTACTATTGTTTGATCTTGAGGATTAAAAGGTATGCCAGTGGTGTGCAAAATCTTATACTGTGCACAAAAGTGTGCAAAATGTTTAGAAGTATATACAGGTCCATTATATGTTTTTATTTCTTGTGGCACACTCATAATTTCAAATCCTTGGATAAGGAATTTAGTCGACCACTCGGGCTGTCTCTTTTGCTTCTGGCATTGCAAAAATGAATCCTGAAAAGATATCTACCACAATGTGGATAAAAGACACATGACCAAAAGATTTTATAATAAGTTACATCCATTTGCCAGAATTCATTGGATCTCAAACCACAAGGGTTCTTCCCTGGAGGGAGTGTAGGAGCGTGGAAAGGAAGGCAAGCTGTACAGCTTTTTTACTATGCTCCTAGCTTCCTCTCTTGTTATTCCAAATTGAAACGAAAAGCTCTAGCAGCCTGATGATATTTAGAATGAGATTTTTGGCTTCCTGAAATAAAGGAGTACTGGCTAACATATATATGAAATATATATAAATGTATATATATATATGTGTGTGTGTGTGTGTGTGTCTATAGATATATATAATATACAAAGCAAACATTTCCCTATAAGTCTGCTTGAATATAATTATTTAGTTGTACATTCTTTTTTTTCTATTAAAATGCAAGCTCTTTGAGGACAGCAATTGTTCTCACATTTTTACTTTGTATTTCCAATGCTTATCACAGTTTCCAGAGCATAATAAGTGCTTAATAAATATTTGCTGATTAGTTAATATTTCTGAGCATTCTCATGTCAGAAGAGTGGCAAGGAAACACATATTTTTTTTTCTTATTTAAATTTCCGAGTTCATTTGTGAAAGTACACAAAAGCCTTGCTTTTTTTGCCAATGAAGTACAATTGAATTTTAGGACCTAAAGTAAAATTGTAAACAACTATTCATTTGTTCTTCATTAATTTTAGAAATTTTTATAGGGAAAAATAGTTCTTTTTCTTCTCTGAACTACTATGAAATATAGAAATGTTTCAGACAGTATTGATTATATTTATGTTCAATATACATTTGCCCTTTCAATCATTGTTAATTACTAATTGTAAAAAATGACATCAGCGTTATATGTTATAAATAACGATTGCCTTCCTTCAAGATGAGCTTATATACTATAAGCAGATATAGAATATCATGACTTCATTATACAGCAGGGAAGGAAACTGCTTATGTTAAAGATGGCAAGATAAAATTCTTTGGTGATTATGTATCGTTTGCAGAAGACATCATTGCATCAAGACATCTTGACTAAAATCTCTTTAGATGGTCTATTACATTTAATTGTTACATCAAAGGATGATAAAATGAAAATTAGAAACTTAAAACTTAAGCTTATAATAAAACACACACATACAGACATAATAATACTTAGCACCTTGATACAGTGTTATGAAGTGCTTTGAACTTACAAATACTAATTTAAACATTTAAAATTTGTAGAGAAAAAATACCAAGATTTAAAACTGAAAGTATATTTCTAAACTTGAAGAGGATTTTATTTTTAATAATGATGCTATAAACATTCTGTTCTAATCTTACCCACTTATTTCAGTTCCAGAGTACCTGGTCATTCCAAGGTACAATGCTACTTATCTATATGTTCCTTGGCAGTTCAAATGACAACTTAAGGATAATATCTACTTAGCTCATTTTGAGAGAATTTTTTTTCATATTCAAAGGTACAACTTCTTTCTGCATTGTTTGTAAAACTAACTTGCAATCAATTTTATGAAACAATACAGCGTACTATATGAAACAATCATCATATTGTTCTACTCCCTAGAGAGAACATGATGTATAGAAGTTACTAGGCACAAAGGGGCAGTTTTATTGCCTCCCAGTCTTCGTGCAATGTCATTTATTGTTTGAATATGCCAAATTGTTTCTAGATGATCTTCCATTCTGATTTGCAAAAACCTTCTTTGGAACATTTATTATATTCTCCAACTCATGGGAAGATAATCTAGTTCTTGAGATAGAATAATAACCAAATCAAGTAGCTGTGAGTGAGGAGAAAAGTCAATCATGAATGGAAAGAAGTTTTAACTGGTTTGTAAAAACATTCAAGTAATCACTGCTCAAACTGAAAAGAAAAATAAAAAGACAAAAATATTAGAGAGAGAAAATAAATTTAATGTAGGTAGAGATGCAGATATGAAATCTATTTGTAGAGATCATCTCTAAAAATGAAGAAGATTCAGGATCAGTTACAATGATGGCCTGGTCATTTCCTTTAAGGGATTATTGGCTATAATAATTATTATACATTCTAGACATTGGGCATTATTGGAGGTAGAACTTCTCTTTCAGTTATAACCCTGTAAGTCAGACATCTATTTAAGACTTCTCTACTTTTTTCTGTGGAGTCATTAGAATCTTAAAGACTTTCCATGATCTTTCTTCAGTTTATCTAGAAAATGTTTAACTGTTCCCCCACACCCAAGTAGTTACCATCTCAAAATCCATATTCCAGGTAAATTAACCCATTTTCAAATATTATTATTATTATTATTTTTATTATAGAATTAACCATTTTCAAATATTTTCCTACTAACTCCTACTTACATATACCTGGAAAGGCAAAAGTATTTGTACCTGGAATGGAATATACTTCTGCCATATTTCTACTATTGGAATCCTTCCCTTTCTGAAAGTCCAGCTTGGATTTCACTCTTCCATGATAAAGCCATCCTTACACCTTTCATCAAGAGAAGTGATTCTTTCTTTTCTTATTTTCTCATTCCTCTTACTCTAACCCCTCCAATTCATTTATACTTTGCATTGTAGTTTCTTTATAGACTATAAACTCTTTGAGGAAGGGACTATATGGTCAAAGAAAATGCTTTTAAAATGTTATATAAATATTCAGGGTCATTACTCTTATTGTTATTGTATTGTTATTATTATTTTTAACTTGCAAACAGCAGCTTCTAAGCATCTATACCAGATCAGAATTTAGGAAGAGAGTACTCCTGACTCCAGGTCCCATACTCTATCCATCGTGCTATGTAGTTGCCCATAAATATCTACTATTATCAAAGTATTAAATACTGGAGATTCAAAGATGAAAAATTGCAATGGCAGGTGTTCTTAGTTAAGTTTTGAAGAATGAGAAGAAATTCAATAACCATAGCTGAAGGGGAAGTATATTTTAGGATAGCTTGTAAAATAACAAGGTATGTCATTGTATGAACTATACTTTAAAAAGATAACTCATGGAAAATGAATTACATTGTGAGCTTCTTAAAAGAGAGTTGAAGCAAGGACAGTTATGATTGATGGATAATTATCATGTCCTGAAAAGAAATGATCAACTCAATATATAATACACAAAATGCATTTTGGGGTGGTAAATATGGGAATTTGTTTTATTTAAGGATATATATGTGTTATAGAAGTTTTTGATTTTCTTTTATCTTTCTGGATGAAGGAAATAGAACAGAAAGAAAATAGATATTTATTTTTAAAAATGAACTACTTTGGGTAAGAAACTATGAGAGTATGAGCCAGGATATTAGAACTTCTAGTGAAGAGGTGACAGATATAAGGAATATTTGGTAGAAAAAAACAATAGGACTTTGCAACAGCTTGAATGTCAGGGGATGAGGGAGAGAGAAGAATCAAAGAGAATTCCAAATAGATTTAAAGTCGTGGTCACAGGGGAAATGGTGGTTTCATCAATATAAATGAGAAGTTGGGAAGACAGGAAGATTTTGTGAAGAAGATAATAATTTCAGTTTTGGAAATGTCAAAACCATGTATAGTGAAGTGCCTACACATACAATGCCATATGGTTATTTTGCCCATTTGGTACTCATTCAGCAGTTGTACTTCCTGTGTGATTTACTCAGTTTTTCTCCAAATTGTGTAGAAAGTATTTCATTATTTGAATTTGCTTTCTAAGAAGTATTTATGTGAATTATGTTAGGCAGGACTAGAGTATTGCTCCTTCCTACTCCTCTGGGGGCAGCATCCCCTACAGAGAAAAGATTGTTTAATTTACAGCTGCATTATTAACCATTGGTGTGACACTTCAGGATGACATATTTGAGAAGACCAAGATTTTTTTTAGGTGTCTGTAGCTGACATTCAGTATGGTTTGGGGATAAGTTTTGAGGGACGGTGAGTGATATTATGAAAAATTGGGAACTGATTTTGCAAAACAACAATATGAAATGGACAGATAAGTACAACATGAACAGCCTTCTGAAAGATGCGTGAGATGAAAATGTCTGGAGATATGGAATTTGGCAGTTAGGTTTGAAGGGGGTGGGGGAAGAGGGGAAAGATGCCTAAGGGAATGACTAAAGGATTGCCCAATCATCTGCAGTCTTTTTCCCTTTTAGGGGCCTGTGTAATCTTAAAAGTATTATAGCTGACAGGAAGAATAAAAACAAGATAGTCTTTTCCAAATGATTTCACAATCATCCCTGTAACAAGGCCTCTCCATGATGAAAAATAGCTAATGCTGGCAAATTGAATCAAAGTATCACACATTTGGAAACAAATTGTTCACCTTAGAAAAATTACCATGAGGAAGAAGATTAAGAAGTCCATAAATCCTTGATTTTTTTTACCGCTAAATTGTGTGTGTGATCTTTCAAAAAGAAGTAAGAAAAAAATCTCTAATTTATCAATGATTTGTAGTTAGGAACAAATTTATGGCTTAGGCCATGTGGACCAAATAATCTATTAGGTTGTACATGACATTTCACACTTGGAACTGAAGTATAAAAAGACCAGATTTCATGCTATAGCTAAATTCCTTATGCTATTCTGTCCTGGTTAGCTAAAAGAATCAGGTCCTGAAGTCCTAATAAGTCAGAAATTATGACTATATCATTTCAGTCATAAGGTTACACCCAAAGAGTAGATATAAAAATTCATCATCTTTAAAAAAACCTATTATTCCCTTATTATATATGGAATGAAATTGTTCTTGTTCAATGTTTCAGTCTTATATCTGACTCTTCATGACTTTCTTTAGCGTTTTCTTGCAAAGATACTGTAGTTCTGTGCCATTTCCTTTTCCAACCCCATTTTTACAGAAGAGAAACTGAAGGAAATAGGGTCAAGTGAATTGCCGAGGGTCACACAGCTATTATGTTTCTGAATTCATGAATATGATGAGTCTTACTGATTCTAATCCCTGTGCCCTCTCAACTCTGTCACCTAGATTTTGCAGCGTTAGAATGTCGGTCCTAGAATCAGGAATAGTTGTCTCCCTGAGTCCAAATCTGACCTCAGACACTTACTGTTATTGGCATAGAGCTCTGTTTGCTTCAGTTGCTCACCTTAAAATGAATTGGAGAATGAAATGGCAAAACATATCAGTATCTTTACCAAAAAATTCCAAATGGGGTCATGAAACATCAAACATGACTAAAAATGACTCAAAAATACTCAATGAAATAAAATATGCTGATGAATTTTGAGTGTGCTTACACTGGCTTATTTACAATTATATGCCATGTAAGGACATGGGTAATAATATAGATGACTCTCTATATAGCATGATTTGAACATCTGCTAAAGAACTAGTCTAGACTCAAGACATTGAATCCTGTAATCAGGTCTACGCATTAGGATTGTTTATTCTCTGAATTTTTTTTTTAAGAAGAAAATTTAATTTGTCAAAAAAAAAATCCCGTTAAAGGGGAGGATTAAACTTTAGTATAGTTTCCTTTATTTGGTGGGCAAAGAATAGGCTCTTCAGGAATGGGATGTAGATAAGGTAAATTTGATAGATCATATGTTGGAGAGGTGTGTTTTATGGGTCAGGAGGTCATTGTAGAAATCTTAAAATGATGCCTAGAAGGGGGGAGGAAGAAAAAGTTAAGCATAAACTGCCTTTTCCTCTGTTTTGAGGGGAAAAGGCTTCAAAATAGGTTTGAGAAATTAAAAAAAATATTAACCCTATTTGGAGTTATGCAATTTAGAGCTGTTCTTGAAGCACTAGATTTTCTCTTCCCTTCTCTCCTTCCATTCCAGATGGTATTTTGCTGGCCCCCTGTGGGATAAAAAAGCCAGAACACTGTGTGTGTGTGTGTGTGTGTGTGTGTTTTATTGCTTTCTCTCACGGATTCAACTTCAAATTGCACAAACCACAGATTATAATACTACCATTTGAGCCAGAAAATTTTCTCTCTGACCAAGGCAACTGCAAATATGCTAAAGTTGCTTAAATGAAAAGTCATTCTTTACATAGCTTACATCGACATAAAATGACAAGTCATTCACTAGATAAAGGACCCTTTGTCTGAATCAAACAATAACCCAGCTCTTCCAAGAAAATCCTTGTTCTCATCTGAGCAGAATACATATTCAGCTAATACTTCATTCAGGATCTGAGATGAGAAGGAGGCTCATCCGCTAAAAAAAAGGTCAAAAATCTATTGTGTCATCTGTCAGACTCGTTTTATTGAAATGGTCACTATCAAGCTGTTTGAAATTTAAAATTATATAATAAGAACTTTGGTAAATTCCATGAATGATATGTTAAATGAACTATTAGGAATAGAATATTCCTTTAGCTTATTCTAAAATGGTATCCTCAGGGTATTCTGGTAGATACAGTACCATGGTCATTCATCACAAGGTAAAAGTCTGTACCTCATTAGTGCAAAGGGATTGAGTGTTTGCTTCCAAACTTTATAACAGAAGTTTTATACTAAGAAGAATAGAATCTTGATGAGTGTCACCTTGCAGGATGATTTGAGGGAAATAATATTGGGTGACAGGACTAGTAACAAATTGAAAGGGGCTGAGAGGCCCTTACTGGTGAACTATGACATCAGCTTTTGAAAATCTGGCTGTGCATCATCTTCTTGTGGCAAAAAATTTACAGAAGCTTGAGCCAGAACATCAAGTCAAAATGCAATGATAAATTAGATCAATTACTGCATGGAAGACATGCAAGTCACGCTAATGCCTAGTAAATATAGCACAATTTTAATTATGGTTACAGACATTCACATTCATTTTCCTCAGTCATTTAAAACATTACAGCACAGTTAATAAAGTTATCCACTCACTGGATAAGTGCAATTTAATTTTATTCATAAAATATTTCTTGAACATCTTATTGGACAATAATCAAAAGTCCTACTTTCGCCTAATATCTTCTTGTCCTTTTCCCAACCTTGTCTTTCCATAGATTATAGCAAAGAGAACTATTCTGTCCACTAATGGTCTTTAGACTAATTTCATTTAATTTACTACTTAACCAAAGTTATGTTAATTCATCATTTTGGTCTAAATTAAAGACTGTATGTTACATATAAATTAAGAATGTGTCACACACAAACACACACAAATATTATAATTAATTCAGAAGTAAATTGCATATATATATATATATATATATATGTATATATTTGTTTTTTTCATCTGTAATTTAAACCACTTCTGTACCTTGACAAGTGTTTTCTTTCTTTGAATAATTTTAGATCTGATCGCTGTTCTTGTTTGCCCTTCAGATACTTATGCACTTCTCTTTGGGTTCAGTTACAATTCCTTTAATATTTCCTCATTGATTTTCAATTCTCTAATCATTTTGGTTTCTTTCCTGTTAGTCAGCAATATTTATTGTCCACTCAATGTATAAAGAGCATTGTATTATGAGCCAAGGGAGAAATCCAAAGACTTAAGAAGGAAATGACTGTTCTCTATGAACCTTTCATCTGAATAGGAATCCAGATTAATGCCAAAGACTTTAATCAATGGAGTTAAATTTCTAGATAGTTATGTTTTCTTCTGTGAATTAGAAATCTAGGTTCAGTTTTGGTAGAATTGGGTCTAATAAAATAAAATTAGAATATTCTCCTGCCCTTACTTACTTAAAGCATCTCATTATTTTAGAATCTGATCATAAAAAGTCATTCTTATCTTGCTACTTGTATAACCTTTATTATGGAAAATACTTTATTAATGGTATTGGCATCCAGGGACTATATTAGAACATAGACTAAAAATTAATAAGAAAGGTGGTAGATATAAATCTGGTTTAAGGGACTGGTTATATTGATCTACAACTTCTAACTGCTCATCTTGCCTTAGTTTCTTCCCCCTCCAATTCAACTTCTATTCATGCCTCTACAACCCAATTTTCCTAAAGGACATTCACGATTCTATCACCCAATTGCCCAGTGTGCTCTAGAGCTTCTATTACCTTCATAATGCAATACAAACTACTCTTAGAACAAACAAACAAAACAAAACAAATAAAAATAAACAAAAAGGCACATTTACAGTTCTTTATATCCTGCCTCCTTCCGTCCTTCCTTTCCCATCTTCCTATAATTTACTATCAGTGTTTCACAGTACAGCTATATTGACTTATTTAAAATTCCTTGCACATAGCATTTCATCTCTTCTTGCCTTTGTCTATGATGTACCCCGTAATTGAAATCATCTACCTCTTATTTTAGCCCCTTAAGTTTCCCAGCTTCCTTTAAGACTCAGCTCAAATCTTGCCTTCTTCAGAAGCAGGTCCACAAAGGGCTTTGAAATCTGTTCCCTCTCTCTCCCTGCCTCACTTTTCACCTACTCTGCATTTATCTTGTATGTACTTAGTTAATTACATGCTGCCTCCCCTATTAGAATTTCTGTTCCTTGAGGGAAGGGGTCATTTTTGCTTTTCTTTGTATCCCAAAGCATACTTTGCACATGGTTTATTTCATTGTGTTACATTTATAAGTTCTCTATTTGAATCTAGGTTTAGTTCAAATGCAAACAAACAAAAAATAAGAGACCTTAGAGGAATTCTTATTTTGGACAGTTCCAGATAAAGGGAAAAGATAGGAAGCTCAATCCATATTTTGAAAGATAAAGGTGATGAGTCAATGTTGTATGTTGAAAAGAGCACTAAAGAAGAAGTCAAATGAAATCTACGTTGGCATCCTACCATAGAACTTACTACTTCTGCTTATGATCACATTACAAACTCCCTGAGTCTCAGCTTATTTTTCTATAAAATATATTTGTTGAGATCCATGTGTTAGTACCTAATTCAAGGACCATCTCAAAGATCAAATGAGATAATATATGAAAAATATTTTATAAATGCTAAATTTCATCAGTGTCAATTATGGTTGGAATTAGTATAGGATCATAATGGAATTATATTCTTCAATACAAAATGACGAGGAGTTTAAGAAAAATCTGGGAAGACATATGAACTGATGCAGAGTGAAGTAAACAGAACCAGGAGATTACTGTACACAATAATTACAATATTGTAATGATAATAGATTATGAAAGACTTAGTTACTCTGATCAGGACAATGATAAAAGACAATGCCAAAGAACCTATGATAAAAGATGTAATCTACCTCCACAGAGAGAATTGATGAATTCTTGAGTGCAAATTGAAGTATAATTTTTTGAATTTATTATTCTTGCTTCTTTGCAACATAGCTAATATGGAAAAAAATTACATGACTTCACATGTATAATTGCTTGTTTTCTCAATGAGAGTATTCACAATTACATTGTACCTCATAAATAAGCTTGTCCAATGCTCTTTTTTTTTTAAACAAACACAAATTTAGAAGGAAATGAACATTTATGAATCACCTGTTGTGTGCCAGACACTATACTATAGTTTTCACAAACATCATCTCATTTGATCCTCACAATAATCTTGAGGGATTGATGCTATCATCCTTAATCTATTGTTTAGGAAACAGAGGCAGATAGATTAAGTAACTTGATCTGTTCACACATTAAGTTCTTGATGTTGGATTTGAATTAAGCTTTTTCTGATTTAATTCTTATTTCTCAATATATGGTATCACTTTCCTAATTATAAAAGGGGGAAATGTCTGCAGAAATGAAGTAATTCATTTGACAAATCCAGGGTTCTTTTAATTATACTGTCATAGACTGCCCAAAGTTCTATGCATCAAAAGGTATTCAAATCAAATTGATTAACAAAGCAATATCACATTCTCAAGTGTCTTCCAAAGCATCTAAGAAAAATGAAGAATAATTAAATACATTATGGCATTTAACATATTTTATACTAATTCAAGATTAATTCACAACATATAAGACAATCAAAATAATTGGGAAACCAAAAATTCTATCTCTTCAAATTATTGTAACTTGATTTATCAGATCCTTGAAATAACTCAGTGGCATGGGAGAGACTGAATATACTGGATCTGGAGGAAGACCTGAGTTCAAATGCAGTTTTAAATAATTTCTGTGTGACCTTAGATACTTAACTTTTGTCTGCCTCAATTCCTCATCAGTAAAATAAGGATAATAATAATAATAATAATATCTATCTGCCAGGGTTTTTATGAAGACAGAATGAAATAATACTTGTAAAGTGTCTTGTGAATTTTAAAGTGCTATATAAATTCTACTTATCTATTTATTATTATTAGATATGTTAAATGAAAATAAATATCATAAGGGTTTTGACTTTTTACAAATTCTCATTTCATAGAAAGAACATCTCCAGTAGAATTGAATATTATTATAAGAATGATCCATAGGGCTGGATTCAAACAAGATATTATTTTCTTTATTGTATTTCAATTACAAAACTTGAAATCGTAAAGAGAGAACTTGATATTTTGTATCTAGTAAGATTATTCCCACTGACACCCATTCCTTTATTTTCATCAGTATTAATAAATTTAAAATAAAACATCAATAATTAAATTTATTAACATACCTGGTTTTGGTATTAATGAATGTTAAAGAATGTTTAATAAATATAAGACTGAGGGTGATGAGGTTTCTCTTCATACTGACACTTCTGTAGTTTTGTTATGAAACCATAAGAATGTCAATATATTAGTTTTCTTATAGCCTTCCCAGTTTAATATGTTCCAGGATTTAGCTTTGTCTAGGATGGTCATTGGGTTGATTTTCTTTCCACTAGCTTTTCCCGCTCAGTAGCTGATAATGGAGAGGTAAGGTCATGAGATAATATTATGGTCAGGCAAATATAGTTGCATTCAAGATTGATTGCTGGCACTGTTATTTCTCATCTTTGTGACTTTTGGCCAAATCACCAAATCTTCATAGACCCTTTCAGTTTCCTCATTTGCAAAGATGAGTGGTTGGAGTAGTTATTATCTGAATATTATTTAACTCTAAATCTATGATCCTAAGATTATCTATAATTTCATAAAGATTCCTAAACTGGAGGAAATCGTGGACTAAAATTAAATAAAAATGATAGCTGAAGTACATCAGGACCATATTTTAATATTTCTGCTGGTAATGGGTAGAGATAGTCTAGTGTTCAAGTAAAACCACTGCAAAGATCCCATCCCTCAGCCTGCATCCCATAAATAGCAATAGCAATAACACTTTTATTTTTATTTTACTTTACATTTCATATGTATTTTTCCCCTATCCTTTACCTTGAGAGCTATTCTTCATAACTAAGGGTAAAAAACAAAACTAAGGAAGGAAGAAAAATCTAACTAGTACCCCAACTGAGTCTGCAATAGGTGCAATGGTTCTGCTGCTCTCCCATGCTCTGAAAGGCACTTAACCTATAGATAGTAAGAGGTGAAGGATAAAATTATTTCAGGTGTTAGAGAAGCTACTTAAGATGATTCATAATAGACAACTCTGCAGGTCTTAATTTTTCAGATTTAAGATGAGTGTATTGGGTTGCTTTCCAAGATCCCTTCTCCTCCCAAGAGTTTATGAGTGGGTGGCAGCCACACCTATGTTTAGGCAGTTTCCAAGGCTATCAATCTACTGCCTTCCATGAAATAATGCATTAGTATTTCATATTTCATTATTGGGAAATGCCCTGAGAATAATGTGATAGCAAAATAATTTAAAAAAGAAATTATGTCAGCTAGCTAATGAAGCAACCAATTGATCTGTGGACCTCTATCATTATCTAGAGATGAAAGATTGAGTTCTATGTAACTCTTCTTATAGTAATATATATTAGGACTTTTTTTTTAAGAAGTGAAAATGCTATGTTGTGATTCACACTCATTTCCTACGCTTTTTTCTCTGTGAATAGATTCTTTATATCACAAGTTCATTGGAACTGGCCTTAACCATCTCATTGTTGAGAAGAGCCACGTCAATCAGAATTGATCATCATATAATCTTGCTGTTACCATGTACAGTGAAATCCTGGCTATGCTCATTTCACTTTGCATTAGTTCATGTAACTATAATTTTTTATTAAAGCTTTTTATTTTCAAAACATATGCCTGGATAATTTTCAACATTCACCCTGTGTCATAACCTTGTGTTCCAAATTTTTTCCCTCCCTTCTACCCTAGGTGACAAGTAATCCAATAGATGTTAAACATGTGCAATCTATACATATCTCCACAATTATCATGCTGCACAAGAAAATCAGATCAAAAATGAAAAAAATGAGAAAAAACAAAATACAAGCAAACAATGACAAAAAGAGTGAAAATACTATGTTGTGATCCACACTCAGTTCACACATTCCTCTCTCTGGGTACAGATGGCTCTTCATCACAAGATCATTGGAACTGGCCTGAATAATCTCATTACTGAAAAGAGTCATGTCCATGAGAATTGTTCATCATATAGTCTTGCTTGTGTTGTGTACAATGATCTCCTGGTTCTGCTCATTTCACTTAGAATCAGTTCAAATAAGTCTTTTCAGACCTCTCTGAAATTATCCTGCTGATCATTTCTTATAAAATAATAACATACTATAACATCATGTACCATAATTTATTCAGCCATTCCCCAACTGATGGACATCCACTCAGTTTCCAGTTTCTAGCCACTATGAAAAGGGCTGGCACAAATATTTTTGCACATGTGAGTCCCTTTCCCTCCTTTATGATCTATTTGGGATATAAGCCCCATAGAAACACTGAAGTATCAAAGGAAAACACAGTTTCATAGCCCTTTGGGCATAGTTCCAAATTGCTTTCCAGAGTGGTTGAATCAGTTCACAACTTCACCAACAGCATATTAGTAGGACTTAAAAAAAAAAAAGGAAAATTTGGGATTATGTAGTACTTTAACTTCTTCCCCTTCTTGTGTTTGATGTCTGACAAATTGCTTTGTATTATCCCTCATGAACAAGAACATATTTAAAAGAAATGGAAACAGAGTTCATCTAGTCCAATATTTTCATTTTATATGTAAAGAAATTGGCTTACATAATTTTATTGTGAATATGAAAAACCTGATAGATTTTTCTTGTAGATAAGTGATTAATAGGAGAATGAGGGAAGAATTCAAGAGGGAAGAATTGGGTGAATTCACCCTGGACTAGATCATTGGACACTCAGAAATATTCCCTTACCAGGGAGTTTGAGACTTGCCTAAGTGCCTCACATGAATTAAGTTTCAGAAATGGGATGTGAACCACTCTACTAGATAATTAAAAGTGGCATAAACTATACCTTCATTCCTCCTATTTAGTCACAAATATCTTTCACAGGGATTGTGTCTGTACAAAATTTGCTCATGACAGAATACAGAAATACTGATTTTTTTAGGACTAATTAGAGAACAAATATGATTAAATAGGTCAAACTTATTTTAGAGCCAGTCTTTTACCAGGTATGTTCTCCTTTATGTATCTTATCTTCCACATATCTTCTTCCAAACAGCCTAAAATCAATCATTGGGCATCTTGAACCACACTTCTGAGTGCTCACTGATCTGTACTGGGTTAATGTCATGAGTAACAAAATAGTCAAAAGCTTGGGTGCATCAATCAAGAGAATGACAGGGGGGATATTACCACCAACACTTTCAAAAATACACATTATATAATTGGGAAGACCCGAGTTCAAGTGTGGCCTCAGAAACTAGCTAAATGACCTTGGACATGTTATTTAATCTCTGTTCGCCTTAATCCATTGGAAAAGGAAATGGTAAATCACTTCAGTAGTGTTACCAAGAAAACATCATGGTCAATATTGGCTTGGTCAACTCACAAAGTTGAATGCAATTGAATTATTGAATAATAACACACATTGTATATAAGTGTATACTATATACACATATACATATATATATATATACACACACACATGTATTCTACTCTTTGTGGTCAAATGTCGACATTTATTCTGTATATATACATTAAATGTAGACATATATACATACATATATAATGTTAAAGCCAAAGAGTTTAATACATAGAAAATACAGTTTTCAAAACTTGTCCAGGATACACAAATATCTTGATATAGATCCTTTTTGTTTCTATTTTCTTCTCATTAAAACTTATCCTATGCCCAATTTTCTTATGCATCTAGTTGACTTAAACTTCTTTTACTTAGCAGTTATAGTATCTTAAGCCATTGTCGAACTAGATTTGTATATAAATATAATTATATATGTATATTATAACATTTGTCTATAGTTAGTGACTCAGAAAATGATAGTAAATTCTGAGGATTTCAGGAACTCTAAGAGGGACAAGTGGAGGCAGTCATGATGCCCTAGGTAAAGTCTTGCCTTCAACACAGATTGGCTGTTTGATGCTAGGCAAATCACTCAACCTCTTTGTCCCCCAGGCAGTTCTAAGATTCTGAGTTGAAAAGTAGATGCTAATCTTCATCAATAGAGGAAGTTTTATTATGGCAGTTCTCAACACCAATGAAATCACAGGTCAAATTCCATCCTTTTCCACACAGAGTAAGTATGGAAATTACATACAGATTAAGGTTCAGAGAGTAAGGTTTGCCTCAGCTGATGCTCTTCAAATCTGACTGGATAGGTAGTATCCTATTCTATTAGCTATAAGTGACCTTTGTGGGAAAAATATTTTTAAAAAGAAATAAACCTATTTTAAGCACATAAGACATTAATCATAATACTTCAATGGATCTGTTATTTCATCAAAATGTATATTCTCTCCAATAAATGGTGTGATGTAATCCATTTAGGTGGCATCCATTAGATGCCTATAATCCTATATAACTTTTTCCATGAATTCTGAAATATATCTTATTGAATACCTACCCAACTTATTGGTATCTTTCCTCTAGATCTCTTAACATTGTGTAGGTACCAGTGAAACTAATTGGCCCAGTAGGTGGGTTTGAAATCAGCAACACCTGAATTCCCTGGCCAAGTCAGTTAATTTTTTCCAAACTCGGTTTGCTCTTCTGAAAAAAAAGACAACAATAATAGCATTGACCTCCAGAATTGTGAAGACAAAAATGTAGACAATATTTGTATAGTGCTTTGCAAACCCTCAGAACACTACCAAATGCTGTCTATCACCATCATGACCATTATGATCATTATCATCATCACTCCTACCACGGTATTTAAACTGACAATAGGAGAATTTTATTCCACCCAACTCTATTTGTGAAACTTTGATTATGGGTGGCAAAACACTCACATCTTTAGTTTCATAAGCCTGGAACTGGAATCTATCATTTCCTTCAATTCTTTTATATATGTGTGTGTGTGTATATACATATGTATATATAATCTCATATTAAATATATTACTTAACAGACTGAAACATATTAAATGAAATGTTTTATAAGTATAGGATTTATAAATATAAATTTATTTATAAATACATAGGTATTTAAATATAGATGTATATTAGCTATATAAATGTACATATTTATTTTGAAATGTATTTATATTTTAAATGCTGTATAATCATGAATAATCTGTATATAAACATATGTATCACTTTGTACATAATTATCTAATGTTAATTATTAAATATTAATTATTAATAACCTATTAGCTCTTTTTTCCCCTCTTCAAACATTCTTACTGTCTGAAACCCCTGTTTGCCATCTTTTTTCTAAGACATGAATATATAATTATTACATATAATTATATGTTTATATATGTATATGTGATACATAATACACACATATGAATATATATTTTTATTTTAATCCAATATCTATAGATTTCAAAAACCTGCAAATATTTGACATAAAAACAGTTCAGAGCCCTATCCTACAGGAAACTTTCTTTAGCTCTCAGTACTAGTGCTCTTTACTCTCTTCAAATATCCCTTATTCCCTGTTATAGTATAAGTATTTACTTATTCTCTGAATAGGAGCTTCCTTTCTATTCTGATTAAAGGATTGCATAAAGTGGTCTTTATAGAGGGCTGAACTTGGATTTTCCAGCTAACTTTTCATCTTCCATCTATACTTTTGCTGGATTTAGACCTCATGGAAATGATATCTCTTGTTGGAACCCTTACTTCCCTTTCCAGCTTCCTTTTGTATGTTGTCTTCCCTCATCAAATTGTAAACTCTCTGAGGACAGGCCTTTTTATTTTTTCTATCCTCAGCACTTAGCACAGAATCCATAGTATTGACTCTAAAAAGTTTATTTGAATTAAATGCAAGTTCCTTGAGGACCGGTTGCTTTTTAAACTTTATCTTCCTGTCCCACACAGGCCTGCTCTTTATTATCTTTTTGCCAAACTTGTTGCAATGCTTTCTTTCTGGATTTCATATTAGAAACATCTTTTATAATGCTCTCCTCTTACCTCCCTCCCCTCAAAATACATCCTAACATATATGCACAGTTTAATGTTATACACACACACACACACACACACACACACACACACACATCTTTTCTCTTCTGATAGAATCTAAGCTCTCTTGGGATATAGCTTGTTTAAGTTTGTCTTTGCATACTTAGTTCTTAGTGTAGTTTCAAGTAATTGTGGTACCAACACTATCCTAAGGCTGCATGCTCATTTTTTCTAGTTATTTCTATAAGAAGTGAACATCAGAATCAAATTTTGTTAAGTTTCACTGTCAGTATGGATTGTTTTGTTCTTTGTATTTGCAACTTATGTGCCTAGCACATAGCAGATATCTAATAGTAGACATTGTTTGATTAATACATTAATCAGTGGAAGTCTCTTTTCACATGGCCATGGTCCTACTTCAGATTACTGCACAGGGTAGACATTAATAATAATAATAAGATCATAATGACTACTCATGTAATCCAACACAATAAACAGTTATTAAGTACCAACTATGTTCTAGACATTGTGCCAAGGACTGGAAATACAATTAATAAAATGAAAGTCAGTATGTTTATATGTCAGAAGCTTAGAAAGGGAAAACAATTGTTGTTCAATCTTGTCTGACCACATTTGGGCTTTTCTTGAAAAAGATATCGTAATGATCTGTCATTTCCTTACCCAGATCATTTTATTTATGAGGAAAATAAGGCAAAAAGATTAAAGTGATTTGCCTAGAGTCACATAGCTAGTAAATATAAGAGGCTGGAGTTGAACTTAAATCTTCTTGACTCCAGGCCTGGTGCTCTATCCACTATACATCTAGCTGCCCCAAAGATGTGGGGGAGTAACAATAGCAAATATGTGTTGACTGAATTACATTTGTATATTCGAAAAGTACATCTAATACTCTAGCACACAATTTCAGAAACTGTGTGTTCTTTAGATCTCTGGTGTGTTCCACATTGAGGCTTCTTAAAAGTTTTTTTTTTTTTTTCCATTTGCAACCCTTTATAGCAAAAAAATTTATATGTCACTCCAGGTATAGAGACATAAAATAAGTATACAAGTCAAACATTTACTGAAAATAAATCATAAGAAAATTTATTTTAAAACAGTTTTTGTATATACATATATATGTATATATATGTAAATTTCACCATATAGTAAAGTTAAAAGTAAATTTGCATACTAATGAGCTGGTTTATTTTTACATAAAAATTAAATCTTGACAGAATATTTAACAATATTTAATATTTTACTGTTGCCAAATTTTTCATAACGCCAGTTAAGTGACCCCAGAAGGGTCATAGACCATAGTTTAAAAACATTGTTCCACATATAAGAATAGATCCATTTGAAAATAATGTCTAGTGAGGTTTTCTCTCTAAAATATGAAATGATGCATTTAAAAGACTTTTAACATTTAGACTTTTTTTTGTATGACAATGGGCTTATTTTTTATATTTTATTCTAAAATTTTCTGCCTCCTTTTTCTCAGGTGTATCTCATATTTAGTCCCCTTAGGCAAGTGTTATATGAGTTTTAGGAATATATTTCATGGCCAAATGTGTTCTGGATCTAACATAATCTTGAAAAATGCTTCCCAAGGAATTTGTGTCAAACAAAATAAAGCTCTAGACTTAATAGAAGCTAAAAGACTCTGATTATCTAGTCTACTTGCTTTTTCTTCCCCACACCCCAATCCATACTGATGTCAACCTTGTTATAACTGATGTTATAGAGTTCAAAGGAAAGAGAGCATGGCAAGTCAGTCTTTAGTAAGTCCATAGTTGCTTCTAACAATATCGAGGCTGCTTTGTGCAATATATTTAAATACAGAAAGCACTGGAAATGTCTAACAAGCATGTATTGAACATTTATTATATTACAGGCACTGTGTAAAATGCTAGGGATTCAAAGGCAAAGCCAAAAATAATCTGTCCTCAAGGAAGTTATAGACATGGGAAGCAAATTATATATATATATATATATATATATATATATGTATACATAAATAGATACAAAGTGACATTGGGAAGAAGGTTCTGATAACTGGAGAGATCAGGAAAGGTTTTATACAGAAGGTGACATAATCTTATCATTTTTTTAATTTTTTTTTTTTTTTTTGCTGAGGCAATTGGGGTCAAGTGACTTGCCCAGGGTCACACAGTTAGAAAATATTAAATGTCTGAGACTGGATTTGAACTCAGGTCCTCCTGACTTCAGGGCTGGTCCTACATCCGCTGCACCAGCTAGTTGCCCTGACATAATCTTTAAACCAGAGTTTCTTTGTCTTTTTTGTGGCATAGGCACTTTGTGTAGTTTGGTAAATCTATGCACACTTTTTTAGCATATTTTTAAATGCATGACATAAACCCCACAGGATTACAAAGGAAACTAATTTTATTGAAATGCAACTTTTAGTATAAAAAAAGTCCCAAGTTCACAGATGTCTTAAAACACTTTGAAATACGGTTCCCACACACAGAGGGAAGAAGATGATCCATTCAATAGAATATGAATTTTTTTCCTGGCACTGATTGTTACCATTTTTTACCTTTGTAATCATTGTGCTTAGCACAGAACTTGGCATATTTAATGTACTCATTGAAAGCTCGTTGCATAAGAGGATCTGTTTCTGTGGGAGAATGTGTTGTATATATAACCACAGACATTACCATTTTCCAATAGGACTTCCACACATGGAGGCAAGAAGAATGCAGAGCAGATAAGAATGTCAAGGGAGGATGTGATTGCCTGATTTAGATTGAAGCCAAAACACTTTTGAAGTACTGCTGGGCTCTTAACCCAAGTGCAGTAGTGAAGTCATCATGGACTTCACATGATTGAGAATGTTAATCTCTTTACAGGTTCCTAAGGGGATCTATGGACCACAGGTTAAAAAGAACAGCACTAGTGACTTATAAAAAATATGATTTAAGGGAAGGATAACCTGAGCAAAGGTCAAATAATGGAAATGTGAGCAGAGCTAAAAAAAATTAAAATTAATGATAATAATAACAAGTAGTCATAGTAGTAATTGTAGTAGTCATGGTAGTGACTATAGTAATTATAAAAGTAATAGTAGTTGTTGTGGTAGTGGTAGTAGTAGTAATGTTGATAGAAGTAATAGAATTCATTGTGTTGGAAGCAGTAGTAGTAATATTAGTAGTGATGGTGGTGTTGGTGGTGGAAGTGTAGTAGTAGTAGTAGTAGTAGTAGTAGTAGTAGTAGTAGTAGTAGTAGTAGTAGTAGTAGTAGTAGTAGTAGTTGTTGTTGTTGTTGTAGTGATAGAAATAGTAGAATAGAATATAGATTAATAGAATAGAAGTAGTAGAAGCAGCAGTAGCAACAGTAGTCTCAGATCTAAGAGATATGGCTCTGATTTGCTAGGCTATATTCTTCACCCTGTCTGTGGAAGAGAAGTTTGTCCTACTTCAGGTTCTGGGGTATAACAGTTGGGGAAAGATACAATTATTGATCCCATCAATGCAAAGATCAGTTCAGTTCAGTGGAGCTGCTTATCTTCTCAGCACCAGTACTAAGCCCACCTCCTGTAGGGGCCAAGAAGAAAAGCAACTACTTATGTTCAATAGGAGAAAACTTCATCCATAATTTCCATCTAGCTCCTGTTGGCCTATAAAGTTTTTGAGGGTAATAATGATGTCAATAATAAAATATATTTTCCCTCTCCTATATTTATTTAATTTAGTTCAATTTGACAACTCCCTATATCACTTCCAGGATCAAATATATCTATATAATTTAACTATCTATCTATCTGACATTCAAAGTCCTTCATGACCTGATTTCCTCCTATCTTTCCAGTCTTCTTACATGAAGACTCTGTACATCCACTCTGTAAGTCAGTGACGTTGGCCTCCTTATGGTTTCTTACAATTACTGGCTATTTCCTATATTTAGAATACTGTCTCTCCTTGTTTCCATCTCCTGTCTTCTGTTCAAATCCAATCTCTTATAAGTCTAGCTATTCAAGACTGAACAGACAAAATTCTTGCTTCAAGTAAATTTACACTGTGCGTATTTGATTATCTTGTGCCATTTCCTTTGACTATGGCACCTAGGACACAGTGGCAGGGTGGTGTAGCCTTGTGTTCTGAAGCCCCTCCCTCTACATGGGTGGGTCTGATAGGAGGCCAACACTGAAGCCAATTCTGGCTTTGATTACAGAGTTATGGAGGAGGTAGAACCAGACAGAAGAGGTCTGTGGATCCATCCTCTTAAATTAATCCTTGAACTAACACCATGTGGCTCTTTCTCTGTGTGTCTGTGTGTGTACATATGAATATATATGTGTGTATATATATATATATATATATATGTATATGCATATAGACATACAAAATATACATACTATTTTATACACACATGTATAGATTTTATTAATGCTTAATAGATGTTTGTGAAGTGATTGATCGGTCTTATACCTCCTCTTGTCCATTATCATTAAAAGTTATGCTAGAACCTACTTGTGCCTTCCATGTATCTCTGCCAAACTATATATCATCCACAACTTTACTTACTCAAGTATTGCTTACTCAATTTACTCAAATTTACTCAAAATTAAATTATTCTTTTTTCAATTCACTGATATGTCCCTGAGATAGTATCTAAGATATTGAGTCATAAAATTCGTGTTAGGACTTATTTCAATTTATATCTAAAGAGTTAAAACATTATTTTTATATTTATTTTATTCTTAATTTATAAAATAAAACAAGAATTTACATAACATAATATAATATGAAGTTATATTAAACTACAAATTTATTAACTTGCTATTCCTTAAAAATATATAATTACTTTAGTTAAGTCTTCCTTGTATTCTCTTAGCAAAACATCAACAGAACATTTGAGCTCTTAAATACCTCTCTAATCAGTGGGATTTTTATAGATGTCACATCATAAGATTAATATCAAGAAATAACTTTAGGTGTCATCTAATATAAAGGCAACATTTTATGCATAAGAAAATGGAAGTCAAGAAAAGTTAAATCATTAATCAAGGTCACATAAATAGTAAATTAGGGATTCAAGTCCAGATCCTGTGATGCTAAATTCTTTGTTTACATGATATCTTCTTTCCTAGGAATTCAAGGCATTTGCACACATTGACACACAGACACACATACACATGAGGGGGGGAGAGAGAGAGAAGAGAGAGAAGAGAGACAGAGAGAGAGAGAGAGAGAGTGAGAGAGAGAGAGAGAGAGAGAGAGAGAGAGAGGGAGAGAGAGAGAGACAGAGAGACAGAGACAGAGACAGAGACAAAGAAAAAGAGACAGAGAGAGAGAGACAGAGAGAAAGAGAAGAGAGAGAAGAGAGACAGAGAGAGAGAGAGAGAAGAGAGAGAAGAGAGACAGAGACAGAGAGAGAGAGAGAGAGAGAGAGAGAGAGAGAGAGAGAGAGAGAGAGAGAGAGAGAGAGAGAGAGAGAGATGAATTCTGTATGTTGTCCTTTCAGAGATATAGATGATATTCATCCCATGGTCCTTGATACAATGTAGTTCTCCATATTTCTCAATAAATCTTTTGCAAAGGATATACTTAATACATCATAGACTTTTGTAGTTCATATAATGTTACTCAAATAACAGTGAAGCATATAGACTATATATTAACCCTGTTTTTGCCAGAACTGGTTCATCTCCATTTCCAGTGATCTTTTATGCCACTTTTTGCATGCAAGTTACCATTGGCAATCTAGTATGGCCTATTTTCACTATGTATCTTTCCATTATCCTTTGATTCTCTAGCAATTTTGGTTCTTTATGAATTTTGCTTTTCTCTGATTTGTAACCATATAGTATAACCAGAAGAATATTGGTGTTAAAAATATTTTTGGTTGTTTATTTCAGGGAGAAGCTTAGAATGGGTCAGAAAGATGTGCCATAACTCCAAAGCAACATAATCTCTCTTCTTATTCTATTTCAGATTTACCTCATTATCTATCCAGAATATATGTATTCCAAACTATACCTGAAAAGCTACAAATATTACTCCACTCTATCATTCCTTAAGATTTTTCTTGGTTGTGTGTGTTAAAATATCTTTAAAGTAGTTGAGCTTTTAAAAATTGGAGTATGTCTGTAATACCAACTTTAATGTGGGAGTGGAAAATGGTGCTATGACACGTGTCTCTCTGCTAATTTTAACATGAACATCGTGAGCATCCTAGGAACAGAGATGCTACCAAGTTGCCTATATAGGGGCAAACTGATCCAGGGTAGGAATGCAGCAGATCTAAGCTTCCATGCTAATTAGTAGTGGAAGTGGACTTGTTAGTGAAATGCTATCTTTGCAACCTTGGAATATGGGGAAGTATAATCTTTAAAAATCTCAAAATATATGTTTCTTTACATAATATATAATAAATATATACTTATACATATCCAAATATATACATATATGTGCATATATGTATATATGTGTACACATATGTATATATATACTTACACACATTTATATGTACATACATGTGTGCCTATTCATATA